>NW_028090728.1:2967203-3169897 GCF_014824575.4 Sturnira hondurensis | reverse complement strand
CAAACAAGCAAGCAAAATATAACCAAAGACACTGAAATAGAGAACAGGCTGACAGTGACCAGAGGGGAGAGGGGAGGGAATTTCAGGGGAAATAAGGGAGGGATTTAGAGGAACCTATATAAAGGATACATGGACAACAACTGAGAAGGGTGGAAATGGGAGGGAGTGGGGAGGATGGGGGGTGGGATGGGATGGGAGTAATAGACAGAAAACTGTACTTGAAAAATAATTAAATAAAAAATTTGAAAAAAAAAATAAAGAGAGAGAAAGACTGACTCAGGGAGAGACCCTGGGGAAAGGACAAGCTTCGAGACTGCAAGGAGAAGGGAGCAGTCCAGCCTGGTCACCATCTGCTTGCCCTCACATGAAAGAACCCCAGCAAGAGCAGCAGAACTTCTCAGATGAGCCCAGGCAGCTCACAGACCCATGAGAGGCAATAAAACTGCGGGTCAGCCACAACTTGCAGTAGGAGGTGGGGGGTTTCATGCAGTAACAGCTACCTGAGATGGGACCTCCACTGAGATTATCCCAGGTCTGTGCAACCACAAAGCCTCTTCCTCTCCACTCTCCCTTAATCACTGGACATTAGCATCTCCCAAGAAACTTTTCCAGATGTCAATTAAACCAGAAGTTCTGGGAATGGGGGATGGGAGTAGGTATTTTTTAAATCCCCCAGGATCTGAAAACCTTGGCTCCATTCATTGTTTCTAAAACTTACCTAAAGATAAGAAATCCTGCCTGGCACACATTTAAAAAAAGAAATTCCTGAGCTCCAAAAGCTATACTGATTCAGAATTTCCATAAGAGGGAGTTGGTAATGTGTAGACTTTACTTGTCCCCCCAGGTGAATTTTATTATCAGTTATTAGAAAATAAAAGGTGAGAGGACAGCCAGATCTCAGGTTGGCAGAACCGTTTAGCAGTTTCCTATTCAGTTAAACTTTCACTTACGTTGACCCTGAGAATCAGCGCACCGGTTAAGAAGGGCTCCTGGTGGCTGATTGGGTTCAAATTTTTAAAAAGAGCCTAGCAGCCATTGCTAAACAGGGGCTTCCCTTGCAAAACCGCACTTCAGAGAGAAGACTGCACTGAACTGCCTGCCTGTACTGTGTCCCTGCCATCTGAGCCAGCCCTTATAAAGGAGTTCCTGGAATTTTATTTCGACCAATAGGACTGAGACTTTCTCTCTCCAATCGGAACTGTGCTGCTGTAATAGCTTCACCAGCATCTTCACCAACCAATCGGAGTGGCTCCATTCTGACCAGTAGTTTCTGGACCAAACTGTGAGGATTTGGAGTCCTCATTTGCATGAGGACAGACCAATTGAGAACCAAGGATGGGGATTTCTCTATAAGTAAACTTGCCTTTGGCTCAGGGAGCAAAATTTCAATTGCTACTGAAGACTGTTTTACTGGCTCTTGCCCTGGCCAGGAAGAGCCATGCTGTTCCACTACTGGGCTGTATCACAGTTGTGCTATTCTGCAGCCAAGCTATATTACAATTGAGCTGTTCTCACTCAATAGGAGTCTCTCCCCCTTCACCAAATCCCAAATTGAAAATGCCTGTTGTCATTGAATTGGCAACTATGATCTTTGGTTGACACCATACAACCCAGCAATCATCCTTTTGGGCATTCCCAACAGAAATAAATATTTACGTCCACCAAAAGACATGCACAAGGGAGGATGATCTAAGATCTTTATTCATAATGGCCCAAACTGGGAACATCCCAAATGGCCAATTACAGGAGCATGGATAGATGAATTGTTGTATGGTACTTCCACACAATGGACTACCTGGCAGCATGAAGTATCAACCCATATAACACAGATCAAGTGAATCTCACAGACCTGCTGAGTGAGAAAAGCCATGTACAGAGGTTGCAGATTCTACTCATATAAAGTTTAAGAACACAACAAACCAATCTGTGGTGATAGAGGTCAAACAGTGGCTACCTTTGTGGGTGTGTGCCTAAGTATGTGTGTCTGGGGTATTCTATAGCTTTATGCGAGAGTGGGTACATGTGTGTGTGTGTAAGTTCTTCTCCCTCACAGGATGCAGGGACACTTCCCAGGGCAGATGCGCAGAGCAAAATTTAGCTGCATTTGGGGCCCACTCAAGTGACATTTGCATGTTTCCTCATTTATTATTTCTTTCAGAAGTACATTATATTGTACATTGAGATACATACAATAAAGTGAGCACATCTTTTTCTTAATGGAAAGTGTTTTTTTTAAAGATTTTTTTTAAGACAGAGGGGAAGGGAAGGAGAAGAGGAGAGATACATCAATGTGTGGTTGCCTTTTGTGTGCCCCCCACTGGGAACCTGGCCTGAAACTTGACTGGGAATCAAACCAGCAACCCTTTGGCTCTCAGGCCAGTGTTCAAGCCACTGAGCCACACCAGCCAGGACTCAAGTGAGCACATCTTAAGTGTTTAGCCCATGAATGCTTACATGTTCACATTATTTGCCCTTGTGCATAGTGCTGTTCTAGGTCCCTGGAAATGAACCCAAGACTATAAAACAGACCCTGTTTGCATGGATTTTATAATCTGGGATGGGCAATATGAAAGGCAGAACAGTAAGTTTTCATTCGTTAACTCGTGTGCTTTTTGAGAACCTACCTACCTTATGCCAGACACTGAGCTAGGCCCTAGAACTGCAGCTGGAAACCAGATCCAGTCCTGCCCTCTTGGTGCTCAGAGTCTAGTCAAGTTTGAGAGAGTAGCACAGTGAAAGGTTACATGTAGCTACTCCACCTCCTAAATATTCATTTCCCACATTCATTCTCTTCTACTCCCGCTGACCCTGTACTTAGTTCACGTCTCTACCTTCTTTACTCTCTGGGCTATTATAGTAGTTTCCTGATTGATCGTGTTTCCAGTCTTCTACCTCTGATTCATTCTCCAGACCTACAGCCCTTATTTTCATCTTTTAAAAAAATGTGTTAATGTTCTCCATTGCCCAGGCAATTCTGGTGTTGACCCTCACTTAAAGGGTCTATATTCTGACCACAGGTAAGTTCTTTAAATACCCCAAGCCTAATATATGTTTTCTGTAAAATGGAAATAAAATAATAATTATACAATAACAACACCCAACTCCCTAAAGAGGCTGAGCTCTAATCTGTCATAATAAGTATTCATATGTACATGCTAAACCTCCACATACACCATCTATTTAATCCTCCCAATCATTCTCATTGCTTATTACTCTCTTCTCTCTGCACTACCCAGTAATATCAAGGTATTTGTATTCACGGACACACCCATTGCTTTCAAGGCCCTGAGACTCTACCCTGAGCGCCTGTCTGAAATGCCTTCCCTCTGCCTCCTCCTGGCTGGGTCTTACTCAGCCCAGGTACTGCTTCCTCTAAGGAGCTGTCCCTGAAGCTGCATATGCAGCTGTGTGCCCTAGTCTGGATTTCCACAGTATACTGGATTGAATTTGTCTGTCTGCCTCCTGTTCCTCTACTTACTCAAGTGTAAGCTCCTTCTAGGCAGGCTTGAATCAAATGCTTCTGTATAGCCCCAGCTGTGAACTTGTCCTGTGCAAGGCAGGGGCTGGATGTGTCCACTGACTTGAGGAAAACATGCCAAGGATTTTCTTAAGGGAAATGGCCACTGAGCTGGCCTTGAGGCATGGGTATGACTTTTAAAAATTGTTCTAAAACAAGTTGTACATTCACACAATACCAAATCCAAAGGGAACAAAAGGGCTTACAGTGAGAAGTAAAAGTAGGTCACCTCTCAACCACCCAGTTCCCTCCCTAGAGGCCATCATTGGTATCAGTTTCTGAGTATTCTATACAAGCAAGAATTGTCTGTCTACCCCACTACACACACACACACACACTTACTTGGCACAGATTTAAACCAACAGAAATTTGCAATAATAGTACAATATATACCCTTTGTTTAGATTCAGAAATTAACAAGCATATCATGCAATGCTCACAACAACCATACAATCATGCCAATTGTGTAGATGAGGTAACTGAGGCAGCAGGCAGGTGAAGCGACTTACCCAAGGTCACAGAGTTAGTGAGGGGTAGAGCTACTCTTTCTCCCTCAGGCTGCTCAATACTTTGATCCACCTCCCCTTAGTTCCCTTTGGAGGAAATATCTTACTAAATTGAAATCTACCACCCTGAGATATTAACCAGAAGATCAGTGGAAAAGTACACAGCTCTGGAAGCATTTGCTCATTTGCTGCTTCTCCTAGAACCTTCCCATTCCCTAAGCAACAGCTGCTGTCACTGCCGCTAACACATGCTTCAATGTCACCTCCTCTGTAAGGGCTGAGTTAGCTCCCCCCCCCCCCATTTAAAGACTTCAGTGGTTGACTCCTGGCTGCCAGCAAGATGATATTTATATGCCTGAGGTTGGAATTCAAGGCCCTGAATGATCTGGCAGTCAAGAAGTCTTTTAGCCTCATTGGTCCCACTCCTTCTTCCTCAACCTCTCACCATCTGCTTAAATTTCCCTATCCCCTTGAAGCGCCCTTATATTCCCAAAGAGCGCATTTCCCCCTCTTTGGGCTCCTGAATATTCTGCCTGTGCCTGCTTTACATTCTTCTCCAGGTGGTCTTTTGGCCAGGAGACTACACAAGTTAATTCGGGAGTCTGAGCCTTAATTTCCCCAAGCACCTAAATGGGTGAGAAGTTCTACTTCAGGGTCTGGCGCAGAGTCAGCCCTCACTAATCTCCCATATTAGAACTGACAGCTCTTGGAGGCTGACGTCTTCTTTCAGTCATCCCTTGAAACCCTACCTCTTATTTCTTACCTTTACTGCTCCGCAATTTCCTCGTGTGTAAAATGTAGATGAAAATGGAGAGACTGTGCAACTTTAATGGATATCAAGCACTTGAAATGCTGAGTATGATTTCTACGGTGGAGGTGGGAGGGCTGGCACATAGTAGGTGTTAAAGCAATCCGTTCCAGGCTGGGCTCGGATGTCCAGATGGGCACCGTAAGGCAATGTTGGAAGTAAGAGATTTGTAGAGAGCCTGCCGGGAGGTCAATTCCACCCCTTACCTCCCGCAGGCTCCCGTCCCCGCCCTGCAGCTGTCAGGACCCTGCTGGCCGCGGCACCAGTCCACCAAACCTGAACGTCCCATCCCGGCGCCCCACCTTCCTCGCTGACACAAGTTACCCTAAACCCGGCTGCCCTTTGTCTCCGCCCCTGATTTTCATTGGCCGAGGGGTTTCTTTGTTAGCTGAAGCTCGGAGCTGCCATTGGTCGACACTCTGTGTTCGCATCCGGGCGCGGTCCCGCCCCGCGCGCTGCCCCTCTGGCTTCCTCCTCCCCTGAGCCCGCCTACCCGCCCTCCCCGCCCCGGGAGTGCGCGAGGCTCCGCTACCATTTGCTGCGGCCGCGGGGCGCCCGGGGCACTGGCGGCGGTACTGACTGCAGGAACCCGCTGCGACCCCGTACCTGAGAGGCGGGCCCGAGCGCGGGGAGGCAGCGGGCCCAGAAGGCCGCGTCCATGGGCCCGCGACGTCCGGGCGGTGGCTGTACCGGCGGGCGGCGGGGACCGCGCGCTCTGTGAGGGCCTGGGGCTCAGGGCCCGGCGAGGAGGTGCCCGGGCGCGCCGTGTATCGCAGCGCCGTCGTGCGAGGAGAGGCCCGGCCCGCATCCCGGCGCTCGAGAAGCCACCCTGACTGCTGGGGACGCACTCCGGCCTGTGTCTGCGGCCCGGCTGTGAGGCGGCGGCCGGCGAGGGCTTGCTGCAGCGCCCACTCTGCGCCCGGCCTCAGTCTCCCAAGCCCGCCGTGCATGGTGCCGCCGCCCCTCCAGCCGTCGTCCGCCGCGGAGCGCGCCGGACCGGGCCGTCGGGCCTCGCCGCGCCGCCGCGCCGACCATGTCGGCGGCCAAGGAGAACCCGTGCAGGAAATTCCAGGCCAACATCTTCAACAAGAGCAAGTGTCAGAACTGCTTCAAGCCTCGGGAGTCGCATCTGCTCAACGATGAGGACTTGACGCAGGTGAGCGGGCGGGGGTCCTAGGGCTACCCCGGAGGAGGAGACCCGCGCCCCGCGCAGTGCGGCCGTTGTCCCCGGCGTCCCCATTGGGCTGGAAGTTAACAGGCGCGTGGACGCCTCGCTGGGTGTTTCAAGGGGTCTGCGGAGGAGGGCGGGAGTGCCTCGCCCGGGGCGCCGGCGCCTCCCCGCCCTCCCCACCCCCGGGACCTGACGCCTGTGAGACCACAGCCCTGCTGCGGAAAAGAAAGCAGACTGTTCCCTCTTCCCGAGGCGGTCGGGGTGGGGGGGTGCATCCTAGGCTCCTAGGGAAAATAAAAAGGAACGGAAAAAATGTGCGTGAGTCCTTGTGGGGGGAGAGGGGGGAGTTTGGGGGGGGAGGTCGAGAAGTGTATTGATAGACTTGGGACAAAAGGAAAATCCTCAAGTATGCCGAAAAATAACATCCTTTCCCGTTCCCATAACCCTGCCGTGTGATTCATGCTTTTTGGGTGACTCAAAAACGCCTGGTTTTTCTTAGTAGGAACAAAGCGCTTTAGGATGTTTTGCTGCTTTACCGGACCCCCGCAGTCTTTTTTAGGACCGAGCTTAGACTTGTCCGCCCAGAGGGGCCAAGTCGGCCTGGGCACTGTGGCTTCCCCTTATCAGACCCGGGCTGCCCTCTTTGTCGTTGTCGCTGTCAGTGATTCCAGAGGTGAGGGGTCCTGAAGTGTGTAGAGGAGGGTCTTGCTCTTGAACTTAAACTGGAGGCCATAGGGCTGGAGGCCATAGGGCTGGGGCCCCCCCTCCCAGCCTCCACCAGCCCAGCTCTCCAGTCTCTTAGCAAGGAACGAGAACACCTGTGGGTCCTGCGGAAAGTCGGTTGGCTTCTTGCTTTATCTGTCAGAGGAGGTCTTTAGGATAGTTTAGTAACTCCCAAACCTGCCTCAGAGTCACAGTCTTAAAAAATACAGAGTCCTGCCCTCCCACCTTCCATCCCTGGAGTGATGTAGGAGGTGAGGGAATTTGTATTGGTAACAGCTCCCCAAGAAGTTGGGCTGTTCTCCCCACCGGCGTTTGTGAGCCCTGCTGCCTGAGCTGCCTGTGTTCCTGGGTTCCCTGGAACTCTGGCGGTCTTTGGGACTTCCGGATATCTTGGGTTTCCTGCGGCAGCCTTGTCTGCATCCCCTTGGGGTAAGTCTGTGTGCCTCCTTGCCCTCTCCACCAGTTTCTGTCCTTTGCAGAGATTCTTTCCTGCTGCTGAATGAGGAGGCCAAGGGAGTCCCTTGTCCATTTCCTCCTGAGTTGGGGGAACTAGTTTAAGCCCCTTCTCTTTCAGAAGAACCCCTAAAAAGGAGATAACACTTTGAAGTGCATCTGCCTGACTGTTTGCTACTTAAGTGCTCACAGGGTTTGACCTGTTTACGTGGCTGAGGAGAGTGGAGAGTTGTGTGGCAGGGCAAAAGTTTTGTCCTGGGACTTAGTGCCTTCCTCTGAGTTCAGGTTCCCAATGGCCAGGAAGAGACTCCTTTCATCTTAAAAAAAAAAAAAAAAAAAAAAAAAAAAAAAGAAAACCTTAACCCAATGCTGAAGGCTGCAAAGTCATAGGATTGTTAGGACAGAAGAGCCAGGTCAGCTTGGGAAGGGTAGAACTGCTTCCTGGTAAGGTGTTCTGGGCTGTGGGTAAGGTGTTATAAGGGAGATTACCTCTTCTTGAATGGATGCCTTTTTCTGGGAAGCAGTTTATGTGGTGACGAGGATCCTGGACCAGGAGTCAGGAGACTTTGCTTCTAGTCTTGGCTGTTACTTTCAGCTACGTGACCTTGAACAGTCCTTTTGTCTTGGTTTATTTCTTTTTCTAAAAATTGGGAGTAGAGATCTCTGGCTTACCTCCCTCACCAGGCTATTGTGAAAAGGAAGGACTGATGTTAGATTTTTTTTTTTACGGTTTAAAAAACAAACACAAACCACCTATAGAATAGTAAACTTGGCTTTAGGAAGTTCCTGACCTTGGCAAGCATTGTTTCTTTTTTTTTCTTTCTTTCTTTTTAGAGAGAGAGAGGGTGAGAGAAAAACAATTTGTTGTTCCACTTATTGATGCATTCATTGGTTGATTCTTGTTATCTGCCCTGACTAGAGATTGAACTCACAACCTTGGCCTATGGGGACAATGCTCTAACCAACTGAGCTACTCACTAGGGCAGCAAGGGTTATTCTGAGAGAGTTTACTGGTTATTTCAGGCAACTGCCAAAATCGGTAAATTGGATACTTATTTTCTGATCCTTAAGCTTAGATAAACTAGAATGGAATCTTCATATTTGTGTTGAATCTGTTAAGAAATTTTTTTAAATCTATTATTTTATTCAAAGAAGTGGGGTCACGAATTTAAAGTACTTTCCTCTTTCACTGTATTGACAGTTGAATTGTGGGTTTTAAGACAGACCTGAGTTCCAGGGCATAATTGGAATGGTAGTTTCTGAAATAATGAGTGATATTGTTTGTGCTGGGTGAGATTAGGTCAGCCTTCTACCTTCTGGGATCTTTCAGGAAGAAACTGCTCTTGAAAAGAGGAGGGAGGCCCAGGGCTGTTGCCAACCAACAGCCTTAGCTGCTTGCTGCTCTCTGCATCCGTTGTGTCCCCTCACCCCCCCTTATTACTCTCATCCTCGTGGCTCCTTTAGAAAACCTCAGCCAGTTGATTCCCATCAGTCTCCAAGTCCCTGCTTCCTGCTCCCTTCCCTGCCCTGAGTTTATTTTAGACCATCAAGACTGGAAGATAGATCAGCGATAATTGAGGCTATCCCCTCTCTAAGTGGTGAGGGCACTGAGATCAGTAAGGCAGTGAGATGGGCTTTTGCCCTGGGATGTTGTCATCCAGGGGCAGACATTTCTTTGAGACTTGAGCTTATTTCCACAGCTGTGGATTATGTTTGTGTGTCCCGTCCCCCCGGAAAGTGCAGAAACCTCTTCCAGGAACAGAATCATAGAATCAGACCTGGAAGAGATTTTAGATCAGCTGAACTACTTTTTTTCAGCTGAACTGCTTTTAACCGTGAGAACACTGAACCCCAGAGAAAGGACCAGCTTGCCCAGTGCAGGGACACAGTCAGGATTCTTTGTCCACTGTTGTACCCTACTTGTATTAAAGGTCTACAATGGCCATCCCATAAACACATGGTGAGGAGAATCATGTCAAGATGATTATGTTACAAAAGATATCTTTGAGGCCAGGCCTTGGGTATCCCACCAGAGACCTTGAGATTACTGACTTGGAGCAGAGGAGTTCCTTACTCTTTCCTCCCCACTGGAATTCAGAGTGATCCAGGGTGAGTAATGAGCAACAGTCTGTTATTACTTGTCCTGGCACCCTCTAGTCCCAGCCCCTGTCCAGAGGCCAGCATTCACCCTTCAGCTCCCCTAAGCACTTCTCTGCATACAGATGGACTCAAATACTCAGTTAAAGCCTTTTTTAACCGCACCTGTGTGGACCTATTTGCAGCATTATTTTTTTCTGGTTGGTAACATGTCTTACAACTCTTTTTATGGTATTAAATAAAAATGTACTAAAATCATTCTAGGTTTTGCTGTTATAAACAGTACGTGCTTCAGTGAACAACTTTCCAAATGCTTTTGGGTGTAAGTGAGCCTGCATGAATACAAGTGTTTCTCTGAGGGCAAATACTTTAAAAAAGAATGACTGGGTTGACATCAAGTGCATTACATTTTTTTATAGATTTCACCAAACTGCCCTTCTAAAAACGTCTGTGTCATACCATTGCCAGGGTTGAATATTATCAAATGATTTAATTGTTTAGTAATTCCCTAATTACCAGTAAGGTTAAGCCTCTTTTTATAATATTTCTTGAATGCATTTTATTTCTTTTGTGCATTGCCAGTTCCTATTGTTTGCCTGTTTTTTAAATTGGGTTAGTTCCTCCCCCCAACCCCCCTGGTATCCCCAGTGATTTGTAGGAGCTTTCTATATATACTCTAGGTCAGGGCTCCACAAACTTCTTCTGTATAAGGCCAGATAGTAAATGTTTTAGCCTTTTAGGTCAAATAGTCTTTGTGGCAACTAAGGAACTTTGCCATTATAGTGCAAAAGCTGCTGTGCAAAGTTGCTGTAGACAGTACATAAACTAATGAAAAATGGCTGTTTCCAATAAAACTTTATTTACAGAGCCAGGCAGTTGGCAGGAATTGGCCTGTGAGCCATAGTTTGCTGACTCCTGCTCAAGATGTTAAGGTGACACTTACCTTTTTTAATTTTTATGTATTGTTTTCTCTTTATCATATGGTAGTTTTAAACATGAACACAGTTAAATTTTCATGTGTCCCTTTATAGTTAGTAGTTTTAATCTCATGCTTACGAAGTTCTTTCCAAGATTATAAAACAAATGCTTTTATGCATATGCTCGTAACAGCACTGTTCACAGTAATGAAAACATAGCAATGCCCCAAATGTTCATTGATGGGTGAACGGATAAACAAACTGTGGCATGTCCATACATTGGAATGTTACTCAGTTTAAAGAGGAATGAGCTACTGAGACATGCGACAACATGATTGAACCTCAAAAACGTGATGTAAAGTGAATTGATTTAATTTATATGAACTATCCAGAATATGTAAACCCAGAGAAAACAGAAAGCGTATTAGTGGTTGTCAAGGTTCTGGGGGAGGCTGGAACAGGAGTGCCTGCTAATGGGATCAGGGTTCTATTTCAGTGGTGATGAAATGTTCTAGAACTAGATAGAAATGCTGGCTGCATAACATTGTGAATGTACTAAATGCTGCTGAATTATTCACTTTAAAATGGTTAATTTTATGTTACGCGAATTTTACCTTAATTTAAAAATGTACAAAAGTCACAAGGACACGTGCGTGCACACACACCCAAATCCCAAATCTCCCGCCTGCTTCTTGTGCCATTTGGAGTGAATATCTGATGGTTGGTTTTCCAGAGTCTCTAGATCAGGGATTGACAACTTTTTTTTAAGGTGGCAGATAGTAGGTACTATTTTAGGCCTGTGGTCCCCAACCTTTTTGGCACCAGGGACCACTTTCATGGAAGACAGTTTTTCCACTCTGGGGGAGGCAGGGTTGGGGAGGTGGCAGAGTGGAAACAGTAGGCACTTGCTCACTGCCACCAGCCGCCCACCCTTCACCTCCTGTTCTGCAGCTGGTTCCTAATATGCCCCTGGCCCAGGGGTTGGGGACCCCTGTTTCAGGCTTTGTAGACCAACAGGCTACATCAAAGAGTTGACATAGGTACTTATATAGTATAATATAACCATTTAGAAATACAACAGCCATTCTTGGTTTGGGGCCTTAAAAGGCCAGTGGGCTAGATTTGGCCTGCCAAACTTAGCTTGCCAACCTCTGGGTTAGACCAGCCATATAATGTAATTTAAAATTTTCTAGTTGCCATATTCAAAAAGTAAAAAGAGATGGGTGAAGTTAATTTTATTTTACTTAACATACCCAAAATATTATCATTTCAACAGGTAAAGAAGTTATGTGCAATTTTACCTTTATGGCACCTTTCAGTTCAGACGAGCCACTTTCCAAGGCTCCACAGCCACGAGCAACCGGTGCCCACAGTGTAAGACCAGGTAGCTATCACTGCAGCAGCCTGGCCCATGGCCGGGCTCTTCAGACCCCAGGGCAAAGCACAGGGTGGGCAGGCTGTGCTTGGGGGTTTCTCCCCTCCATTGGGTACTATATAGACACTGGTTGTCTTGATACTCCTGTTTGTGTCCCTCACCCTTTTAGTGGTTTTTTTGGCCAACTTTTAGGGGTTCTTTTCTTGAATGTTACATCATTTTTGGTGGTTCTTTTTAGTGTGTTTGAGAGCTTTGGGCCTCTGATACCTGCTCCCCGTCCAGGGATGGAAGAGAGGAGGGTGCTGGCCAGGGCCAAGCTGTCCTGTCCGGTGGACAGTGAGAACCTGGGGGGCAGGCTGGTATGGTCCTCTAGGCTTGTTGCTGGATGTGGTGACTGCATCTGACACAGCCCTTTGTCTTTGCTGAGTGTTTTGCAGCTGTATCCTAGCCCTCCCACCCCCCCACCCGCCATGCGTGCTGCATTCTAGCCTGCTGCTTGACCTTTGTCTTTGAATTCTTTTCCCCTTGCTATACAAAAGGACAACAATGGAAGACCTATGTTCTATTCTTGGCACAAACCATGCAGAGTGGCCCAGGAAGGTCAATTATGTTCTCTGTGCCTTGGTTTCCTGCCCGTAAAGTGGGTGCCCACACATATTCTGTGTACTAGAGTGGTGTGCTGTGCTGATGGAATGAAGGGAGGGTGCTAGCCAGGTGGATGCCACTGAGCCCCCTTTGTGGTAATTAATATTCCAGGAAGCATCCTGAGGACCATGCCTGTGGGGATAGCCTTTCTTTGGGCTGTCTCCTGATTATTAGGACTCTGGTGTTGATTAGTGGAAATAAAGAAATTTCACTTGGAATATTTATCTTTAAATTGTTTCCAGGCTGCCATTCAGCCTTGAAAGAGAGGAGAGCACATTGCAACCAAGAAAGGAGACACAGGGACGTAACTTACTGTAACCCCATAATGCTGTGTAGGGGGGGGTTGGGTAGGCAGGGAGAGGTGTGAAGAGCACTGAATGCTAATTTGGAAGCCAATTTCAACCTGAGAAAACGGCTTTTCATTTGTCCTTGGAAACTCACTCTCCAAGCCTCACTTTCCCATATTAAATGACTGAGTTGGACCATGTCAGTCATTTTCAAACTTTCATTAAGTCTTGGAGTCTTGTACTCAAAGGAATTGCATGTGGAAATGCCTTGTATGAAACAAACAAAAAAAAGTGACACAGTTCTGGGCTACATGGGGTAGGAGCCTGGAGCTTGGCTTCTTGATTGGCCACCTCTGTTTCGCATCCCTGCGGCCTCCTGTCACTTTTCTATATTTTGTGGTTCTTCCATTTTTAGCCTATGAGGTTTCTATGAAATCATCTGAGGTGGTTTCACAGCTGCCCTGGGACGGAACCCCTGAATGCCCAGCCCCATTGTTCCCATCGTATTACCACTTTCTTTGGGAGTAAGAGAGCCAGTGTGTTGATTCGTTGGCATTTTGTCTCTGTAGACTGGAACTGGAATCTTCCAGGCTACTCACTGGTTTTTTTCAGTCAGGGTCATCCTAGTTCACATGAAACCACAGCCTGTTTCTTGCCTGGAACTCGTAAGCCTCTGGGTCCTTCCTCTCCTCAAGCTCAGTTTAGCGGTTGCATGTTGCCCTGGCTGGACAATGGTCTGCCCAGGTCTTTGGGGCTGCTGGCGGGGAGAGGGAGCACAGGGACCTGTGGAATCCTCCTGAGCCTCTGCTGCATCGAATCAAGTGTTATACACCATGAACTCATTCTGCCTTTGACAGCTGGGGAGGAGAGTGGGGCTGGTGGTGAGATGGCCACCAGAGAGGTCGGGTGACCTGCTCAAGGTCACTGAGCTACCTAGCTATGGGGCCGCAATACAGAACTCGGTCCCATGGGTCTTTAGGCCAGTGTTCCCATGGCCAGGAGTCTGTCCTCCCTCTCCTTGGGAAGGCCACTTTGACTTGTGAACTTGTACTGTTTCTGTAGAAGGCTGGAGTATTGCAAAATAAATCAGAGCTATTTAATGGACTTCCAATTTCTAGCCATGGGAGCAGGGACCTGCAGGGGCTGGGTGATCTCTGTCCCCAGTTAGCAGATGGAGCCACTGAAGCTCAGAGAGATGCTGTGACCTGCCTAGGCCATTGTGGGTTTTTCCAAAATCTTGTTTGGCCTCCATGTCTGATAACCTTTGCTATAAAAAACAGGGCCTTACACTGACTAGGTTTTCGTAGTTGCTAGGGTGTGTAGGGCTACCTGTGGGGAGTCTGGCAGTTCAGGACATTTTGCAAGTCCTTGTGCAGGTGCTGAAATCTCTTTACCCTTCAGGTATTCCCCAGATGGGCTACTGGCCTGTGGTAGTGACCACAACTGTGGCATAGTCCTGAGCAGGAAATACTGTTTTTCCCCCTGAAATAGGAATTCACAATCCAGAAATAGTTGTGTCCTTGATTTCTGTAGGTTCTAAGGCACAGGTTTTAACAGGCAGTCCAGCAAGGCTCCTTAACGCACCTTCAGACCTGTTCTCTTACCTCCTACTAGTCCTTACCTCCATAGCTGAAATCAGGGCCTGGGCAGTGGCCACTGGCTGTCTCATTCAAACCAGAGAAAGAGCCCGAGTCTCCCGGGTCTCTGGATGCCACACCTCTAGCCATTCTAGTGACCTGGGTGCAGGGAGCTTCAGGCTCGGTAAGGTTGGGCTGTTTAGTTGTCTCCTGTCTGGGCACCCACTCTGACCTAGAAATGTGACACAGTTCCACTTTTCATTTAAATGTGCTCAAGTAAAATGGAATTGGGGTGGGGGAGACTTTCAGGACAGATTTGGGTTAACCTTGCGGCTCCGTTTTAATGCTGATTGAACAGGTTACTCAGTCTGTGTCTATGTTCCTTTTCTGCAAACCTTGTTTTGGGGTGCCTGTGAGGATGGTAGGCTGTACAAGAAATAGCAAGTGCAGAATTTATAAGTGCTTGGATATATAGTGGGCACTCAGTGAATGGGGTTTGTTTTGCAAGCACTGCCCCAGAGAGGGGACCTGCCTCTGTGATTTTGTGGGGCGGCTGACCCTCTGTTTCTTTCTTCCTCCACATCCATGGAACAAAAGTCCAGGCTGCCTCCTCTCCCACTGTGCTGGTTGACATCACCCTAGCAAGTTCCTTATGTTATCCCCCGGGGGTTGGAAAGGCCATAGTCATTTTGCTTATTTGGGTTTGATTTTTCAGCCTTGTTTAAGTATTGGGCTGGCAAAAAAGTTTAATTTTTTCCATAGATGGCTCTACTAGTGCTTACTTGTCTTTAACATCATTCCAAACAGCTTTGTTAGATTGTATTGTGACAGCTGTCATATCAGTGTGTATTTAAAAAAACACATCAAAATTGGTGAATTTTTGTGCACCCATTTTAATACTGAAGATGGGAGAAAATATGACACACTTTTGATGTATTATGCTTTATTATTTCAAGAAAGATAAAAATTCAACTGAAACACACACACACAAAGATTTGTGCAGTGTAGGGAGAAGGTGCTGTGCCTGATTGAATGTATCAAAAGTGGTTTGCAAAGTTTCATGCTGGAGATTTCTCACTGGATAAAGCTCCATGGTCATGTAAACCAGTTGAGGTTGATAGAAATCAAATTGAGACATTAATTGAGAACAATCAACGTTATACCATGTGGGAGATAGCCAACATACTCAAAATATCCAAATCAGTAGTTATTGTTGAAACTGAAAAATGTGTCTCATTTTATGGAAAAAAACTAAATGGACTTTTTGGCCAACCCATTGTAAGATTGAATTGGTTTTAAGAATTTTTAGTAGGCAGGAAATGAAGAGGACAGGTGCCATCCATCCAAGAGCCAACATTAGAGGGTGGTGCTACTTCAGGGTACAGTGGCCAGCGGCCAGTGGCCAGTGCAACAGCCACTCTGGAGCCCCTGCCATGCCCACGCAAGTGCACAGTACAGGTCCTGTGAATAGCACAGGCAGATCCCGATGTCAGAAGTCACTTCATTGGAAGTGTCTTGAGTTGCAATCAGCAAGGTAAAGGGATTAAGAGAAGCTGCTTATCCCACTGGTGTCTCTGGGAGCAGTTGTCTGGGAATCAAAGTCCTTGTGCCTTGGGGCCTGGGTGAGATGGCCAGATGAAGATAAACAGCCAGGTCCAGTCCCAAATCACTGGGCGGGTGGGCAGGAGATCTGGCCAAGATATGCCCTGGCCCTTTTATTCCCAGCATTGATTCTGCCAGCTGGGTTGATCCTTCAGGCCTCCTCCCTGCTGCCCTTTTAGACTTTACAGAGGGAATGCAGTACAGCTTTCCGCCAAGGGGACCCTTCTTAGGATCTGAACAAGTAGAACTGGCTCCTGAGAAAGCCTTTGAACAGGCTCTTCTAACAGGGAGATGCCATCTCAGCAAAGAGCCCATGACTGTCAGTCTCTACATCTCCATTCCTGCCTAGAAACCCTGTGAGCCTAAAAGTCCTCTTTGGGGAGCTGGACCAGCTAGTCTGGCCATTCAGCCTTTTATGGTGCAGAGGTTTTCCTGTACTTAAATCAAAGGAGCAGTTGACATGCTGTGGGAATATTTTTGAGATGGTGGTGCCATTCATAGCAACAGTAACTGCTGAGTGCCAGGACACTATTAACTCATTTATATTCACAGCAGCCTTATGAAGTGGAGAAATTACAAAACTGAGATGGAAAGAGGGAATTGTAAGTTGCCCAAGGGCAATACAGTTAAGTGGTAGACCTGGGATGCAAATCTAGGCAGTCCGACTCAGGGCCTCCCCACCGTTTCCCACACAAACCTGAGTCAGATGAGGGGAGCCTTCTGGATTAGTGTGTGTGTGGCCCTTGGTCCCTTGTGTCCAGGGGGGTAGGGGCTGTCCTGCTGGAAGGGTGTAAGTATGCTGGGAAGGGTGTGGTTGGAGGATGAGGCTTGGGCTGAATTTAGAGTTCTCCTCTCTCTCTCTCTCTCTTTTTTTTTTACCTGTTTTTAATGGAAGCACTGCTTTTGAATGACAGGGTGTAACTCTTTCATGCAAAGCTGTTGTCCCAGATATTTGTCCCCAGGTCTTCTCCAGCATTCCTCTCTTTGCCACAAATGGTATCATGTCAAAAAATCCTGTGGCTATGGACTCCTTGTTAAGACCAAACAGGGTAGAGGGTTTTTTAGATGTCGTTTCCCCCGTCTTTCTTTAGCTGCTGCAGTCCAGAGAGGAGGAGTCCTGAGCATGGGCTGGGCTTTCAGGGCATGTGTGTGGGCAGGGGGTTGAGCAGGCAGCTGAGTTGGGGAGTAAGGGGGAGAAGGAAGAGGGGGCCATCAGCTCTGTGTCTGGGATCTAGTGAGCTCTGTGTGTGTATGTGGGGAGCGGGGTTAGGTGGAACTCATACAACAGAAGTTAACAATTTTAGGGAGTACAGTTCAGTTGTATTTAGCACATATAGCACATTCACAGTGTTGTGCAAACACCAGCATTCTGTAGTTTAAAACATTTCACCACCCAAAAGAATACCAGTAACTATTAAGTGGCTATTCTCTCTGCTCCCCACTCCCAGTTTTCAGCAACCGCCAATCTGCTTACTGACTCTAGGGATTTACTTATTGTGGAAATTTCATCAAAATGGAATGATAGGATATGTGACCTTTTGCCTGGCTTCCTGCACAGCATGTTTTCTGAGTTCATCTATGTGGTAGCATGAGTCAGTACTCATTGCTTTTTTTTTTTTATTGTTCAAGTACAGTCGTCTGCATTCCCCCCACATCCCCACGTTGGTTTTCGTGGCTGACTAATATTTCACTGTAAAAGTGCAGTACATTTTGTTTTTCTGTATATCTGTCAATGGACATTTGGGGTGTTTCTGTCTTTTGACTGGTGTCAGTAGTGGTGCTATGAACATGTGTTTCAAACACCTACTGTCAGTTATTCTGGGTAGAGATATGAGGTGCAGTTCTTGGATCCAATGGTAATTCTGTTAACGCTGTGTTTTGAGTCAGTGCATCAAGTCGGACATCAGCACTACATCCTCTTGGGTGGGAGGACAGTGGAGAGGCGCAGGACGGATGGTGGGACCTGGACAGTGCTGCACAGAGCTCAGTGCTCCTCATCTGGAGTGGTCCAAGATAGACCTGGGGCCCAGGGCCACCCTCAGTGTTGTAAGCACCGTCTATATGGCTTTGAGGTGGTGACAGATATGGCTGTGTGCGGGGGTGATGGAGCCACTTCAAGCTTCATTCACTCCTCTTTTTGTGTAACTTGAAGATCAGCTGAGCTGCCAAGAAGGAGCTAAGTTGGGGCTTTAATATTGTGGGGAAGGGGGCTGAGGAGTCAGGGACTTGAAGGCTGGGCAGCAGGGGAAGACTTGGGTACTGCAGTGGGGCGGGGCGGGGGGGTGGGGTGGCTGGTGAGAGGGCCCGTGGGGTCAGATAGAGGGAAATGGCCTTATCTGGCCTGTTTGCCACTTTGTTACCAGTTTTCAAATTTTATTTCTTTAGCTGTAGAACATGGAGCCCCTTGAAATGGAATGTGGAGCTCACTCCCCACATTGCTTTTCAAAGCAATATATGAAAGCTGGGAGGAGAAATGGTGCCCCTGTGAGACTACTTCACCCCACCCTCATGCCCCACCCCACATTCTGCAGTGGCCTTTGAAGCACAGCCTCTGGGAATTTTCAGTGTTTGCAAAACAATGATTAACTCTTACATTAATATTTTTTATGTAATGAAATATTTGATGTTTACGAAAGAACATGAAGTAGCATATATGTACAATATAAGTACAGTATTCAAAATGTCTAGGTGTTTGGTATTTCCTGTGTTTCAGATTCAGTGGCTGGGATCCAGGGGAGGGGACCCACGAGGAGGTGTTCCAGGCATAGAGTTCAGCCCCCTGTCTTGCCATCCTCTCAGTGCCTTGTTGACTGGAGGGTTTCTCGGCTTGGTGTGTGGAGGAACCTGTTCATTTTTAGATGGACGGTGATATAGCTGCCGGGGGCAGGACTGGTGTAAGAGGCGGCCTTTTAAGATAGTGCTGGTGAGGAGAAAGGACTTGTGAGTAGAGACCTGGAGACACCCTGAAGGATCATTTGTATTTGGTCTGACAGAGCCAGAGAAGTGCAATCAGGTTGGAGCAACGTTGGTGGTAGAACAGCCAGAGAAGCAGGGGTGTTGTGGGGGCAGGACAGGATAGTTATGACCTGAGGGTGTGTTGTTGTGGGGGTGGGGCAATTGGCTAGGTCACTGGGTCTTAAACATTTTGTTCTGCAGACCCCTTTTAGTTCTTGGTTATTGAGACCCTCAGAAGGCTTTTGTTTATGTAATATGGTATTTACTGCATTGGAAATTAAAACTGAGAAATTAAAAAATACTTATTTAAAAATAAACTTGCTACATGTTCATATATATAACAGTTATATTCAGAAAAGTAGCTTTCCAAAACAAAAAAAATCTTTGAGAAAAGTTATATTATTTTACCTTTCTTGCAAATCTCTGTAACATCTGTTGTACATCTCTGTAACATCTTTCATACATCTCTGTAACATCTGTCATAAAGACAGCTGGATTCTCATATCATCTGCATTTAATCCATTGCATTATCAAGTCCTGTAGCCTCTGGAAACCCTATACTAAATTAGTGAAAGAATGAGAGTGAAGAAAGCAAATGATGACTTAGTACTTTTATAAAAATAGATTTGGTTCACAGACCCCAAAGGGTCTCTGGGGCTTGGGCCATTTTCATGAAGGCCTGAATGCCTTTGTAGGAGCCAATGCGAGTATGCCAGTTACAGCATAGATGGAAGTGTAGAACCTGGGCTGATACCTGAGCTGGGGTGTCAGATGGAGATTGACCAGGGGGCCACTGCAGAGAAGTGCCTACTTCCTCTGGCAACCTTACTTCCTACCACCTAGGGCCGTCTGAGGCCTAATGAAGTGCTAGTAAGGTACACAGCATGTGGTAGGGACTCCATTTGAAAACAGTGGGGTAGCTTTTATTCTTTTGACTGTAAGAGGAGTCTGAGACTTGGAAAAGAAATCACTTTGCATAAAACTTGTTTTACCACTGCTCTGTAGCTTTCCAAAGGGAGAAGTCAGAGGTGACTGGAATGTTTTAGGCTGGAGGCGGAAGCAGTACCTACCAGGTCCCCACTGTGTAAATCCTCCCAGCTGAGGGTTTACAGCCTGGGTCAGGTCATTCTCCTGGCCCTGCCACTGATTTACTTTGTGGCCAGAAGGCAAGATGACCCCAGTCTTTACATCTGTTCACTGAATGGTGCTTGATAATTTCCAAACCCCATCTGACTTGGAGCTTGGTGTTCAGACACATGAGTAAGAGGCATGGAAGTGGCCAGATGGAGAGCCCCTCTCCCTGGAGATAGAGGGTTGGGACTAGGGTCGAAAATTAGGATGGAGAGGGAGATTAGGATTCCGTAGTCCAGGAGTGATGGTTGAGTCCCACTCCCCCTAAACATGTTGACACAAAGGGAACTCAAAGGAATCTTGGAGAGGTCTCAAAGGACACACTGGGATTTTTTATTTTATTTTTTGGGAAGCTTGGATCAACCCTTACAATCTGCCTCAGGAAAATTGCCTCTTCTCTTTGTAATTAAAATGTTCCTCTAATCCCAGCCCTTGGATTTGGTGACTATACAGGAAATTTGATATCTTTAATTTTTTAAATTTTTATTTATTTATTTTTAGAGAGGGGAGGGGAGGGAGAAAGAGAAGGAGAGAAACATCCACGTGTGGTTGCCTCTTGAGCACCCCTTACTGGGGACCTGGCCTGCAACCCAGGCATGTGCCCTGTCTGGAAATCAAACTGGTGACCCTTTGGTTCACAGTCCAGTGCTCAATACACCGAGCCACACCAGCCAGGGCTGACGTCTTTAATGTTAATGAGCGCTATCCCCATGGATTCGGATCTGTTAGTGACACTACCATTGTGGTTAAAGAGAACATGTCTCCTATCCCTTCTTCCTTTCCCTCTTCCTGCTCCTGTCTCTCCAGCCCTTCCATGTCGTTTTTGGTAGGCAAGTCTTTGTGGGAAGGACTGTGTAGGTTTCCTCTGGCAGGTTTTCAGCTTCAGGTTGGGCCACACTGTGTAGCTGGAGCTGCCCAACCCCCAGGCTACTTATAAGGAACCTTTCAGGACCCCCTCCCCACCTCTAAACCCTTTTTAACTCTTTTCCCCTTTTTTGGCTGTAAGGAGCTAATTGTCCAAGCTTCAGATGGATAATGGTCTTTACTTCTTTGGTTTCTTAAACGAGGTTTCAAAACAGTTACCAAATTTAGGAGGATGTTAACAGCCACCAAAAGGTGGAAACAGCCCAAAGTCCAGCAAGTGGAGAATGGATAGAAAACAAAAAAACAAAAACAGTGGCATATCTGTGCAATGGGATATTCTTTGGCCATAAAAATGAAATATTGACAGATGCTAAACATGGGTAAACCTTGAAAACATTATGCTAAGTGAAATAAGCCAGTTGCTTATTTCATATAAAGCCATATAGTTTCTGATTCCATTCAGGAAATGTCCACAAGAGTCAACTCTAGAGACCAAAAGTAGGTTAGTGGTTGCCAGGGGCTGAGGTGGGGGCTGGGGCAGAGGGTTTGGGAAGTGAGAGCTGAAGGATACAGGGTTCCTTTTCGAGGTGATGAAATGTTCTAAAATTGATTGTTGTGATGGATGGACCACAAACTATTGAATTGTACATTTTAAATGGGTGTGTTGTATGGATGTGAATTATATCTCAAAAAATTTATGTCTCCAAACAGTTATTACCCCCACCTTGCTTTTGGTTTGTGGCCATAATTCACATTATGCCAGACTGTTACAGGCATACCTCCTTTTATCACACTTCACTTTATTGTGCTTCCCAGAGACTGATTGTTTTTACAAATTAAGGTTGTGGCAATCATGCAAAAAGCAGAGAGCAAGTCTATTCAGTACCATTTTCATAATAGCATTTGATAATTTCATGTCTGCCACAGTTTGGTAATTCTTGCAATATTTCAAACTTTATTATTATATTTGTTATAGTGATCTGTGATATTACTATTGGAATTGCTTTTGGGTGCCAGGAATCGTGCCCATATAAGACAGCAAATTTAATCAATGAATACTGTATGTGTTTCATTGCTCTACTGACCCGCCATTCACTCATCTCGTCTCTTCTTCATAGGCCTCCCTCAGTCTAGTGATGATGGTTCAGTTGTGCTTCCTCTAAACATGGATAGGAAGGGGATTCAAGGGAGTATTGGAGAGGTCTCAAGTGACACATTGGGATTCTAATTTTATTTTGGGGGGAAACATCACACAACAATATTGAGATTAGGTCAAATAATAACCCTACGATTGCCTGTGAGTGTTCAAATGAAAGGCTGAGTTGCATGACTCTCACTTTCAGGGATGTCCAACCTTTTGGCATCTCTGGGCCACACATTAAATACACAGATACTAATGAAAACTGATGAGCAAAAAAAAGGTTTTAAGTAAATTTAAGATTTTATGTTGGGCCACATTCATAGCCATCCTGGGTTGCATGTGGCCTGTGGGCCATGGGTTGGACACCCTTTAAATCAAAAGCTAGAACTGATTAAGCTTAGCGAGGAAGGTATATCAAAAGCCAAGACAGACTGAAAGCTAGGTCTCTTGTGCCAGTTAGCTAAGCTGTGAGCACAAAGGGAAATTCTTGAAGGAAATTAAAAATACTACTCCAGGGAACACATGGATGATAAGAAACTGAAACAGCTTTATTTAAGAAAGATAGGAAGAAAGTTTTGGTGGTCTGGATGGAAAAGTAAACCACCCCAGCATTCCCTTAAGTCAAAGCCTAATCCAGAGTGAGATTCTAACTCTCTTCAATTCTATGAAGACAGAGAAATGAAGAAACTGCAGAAGGAAAGTTGGAAGCTAGCAGAGGCTGGTTCGTGAGGTTTAAGTAAAGAAGCTGTTACAGAATGGATTAGGGACAAAATACTATTCCCTAATGGACCCCCTTTCTCCTTGGGTCCCCCTGTACTAGGTTCGCCTTGCCCATTGCCTTGGAATTGTAGCTCTCAATGCCAGAGATTGATGAAAAGGAAAGGAATTATTTATTCAAAAGTTACACAGACTTAAAAGTAATGACTTAATGTCTTCATTGAGATCCCAAAGTCCCTTAAAACACCGACAAACACACACACAGTCCTTCTTTCCCCCCCTTTGCCCAGCTCAGGATACCATATCTCAGAAAAAGAAATAGAAGTGCATGGCTCAGGTAGTTCCTGGTTCTTCCCAGTAATCTGTGCTCAGTTGGCAGGCCTCTCTGGGTTCCTAGCACCGTCAGCTGTGTTGCTGGGATAATCCCAAACAAATTAATCCCAAACCACGTGGCACCTTCTCATGGCCCACCAGCAAGAGTTCTTTCACCCCCTCTCTTCCCTGCAAGTTCTCTCCTGCTTCCTAAGCCATGTGTCAAAAGGGAGCACCCAAAGCCTTGTGGTCCCTTTTTTTCCTCATGGATGCTGCACCTGGGTTTTAAATTCCAGAGCCAGTTTTTCTCTGAGCTCCATTTCCGATTCCTCCCACAACTGGTTACACCTGCCAGCATTCCCACACTCTTCCAGCTTTTCTAGGCTGCCATAGTAAGTCCAGGCAGGCATGGCCCCATGGCATGGAGCCAATCATCTCTAAGTTCTTAAGCAGGCACTGTAATGGGGAGTTGCCTAGTCATGGGTTGAAGTCACTTCTATCTCCCTGGCTCAAAGCAGGGCCACAGCTATTGAACATATCCATGAAACTAGTTAAAAATTATAATGTCAAATGACTATGCCTGAGGCTATTTGCAAAACCGTTGCTGTGCAGAATAACTCTCAATGGCCCTGCTTCGTGTGTCCCATCCCCCCAGTACAGACTTGAGGAGGTGAGGACATCCTATATTTTTAATATTTCCTCTCCACCCTGAGTTCTGGACACCATTACCAATCCCTCTTTGTCAGGCGGCCCTGGCTGTACCCTGTTACAAAGCCATTTCTATAACATAAAAAAGTGCAAGGTGAAGCAGCAAGTGCTGATGTGGGAGCTGCAGCAAGGTAACCAAAAGATCTAGCTAAGATAGTAAATGAACTGCACTAAACAACCTATTTTTATTGTAGACAAGCCTTATATTAGAAGAGGACACCATCTAGGACTTTCATAGTCAGAGAGGAGAAGTCAGTGCCTGGCTTCAAACCTTCAAAGGACAGGCTGACTCTCTTGTGAGCTGCTAATGCAGCTGGTGACTTTAGGTTGAAGTCAGTGCTCATTTTCCATTCCAAACATCCTAGGGCCTTTAACGATTATGCTCAATTTACTCTGCCTGTGCTCTATAAATGGAACAACAAAACCGAGATGACTTTGTTATAAGCACATGTGTCTACAACATAGTTCACTGAATCTTTTAAGTCCAACTGTTGAGACAATGGTTAGAAGAAGAGACTCCTTTCAAGGTATTACTGCTCACTGACAGTGCACCTGGTCGCCCGAGAGAGAGCTCTGACAGAGGTAGATGTACAATGAGGTTGGTGTCATTTTCGTGCCTGCTAACACAGCATCCACACTGCAGCCCAGGAGTCAAGGAGTAATTTTGACTTTCAAGTCTTAATAATTTAAGAAATATGTTTTGTAAGGCTGCAGCTGCCAAAGACAGTGATTACTCAGATGGATCTGAGCAAGGTAATTGAGAACCTTGGGAAAGGATTCACCATTCCAGATTGCATTAAGAACATTTGTGGCCCTGGCTGGTGTGACTCAATTAATTGAGCATCAGCCTGGGAACCAAAGGGTCACTGGTTTGATTTCCAGTAAGGGCACATGCTTGGGTTGTGGGCCAGGTTCCCAGTAGGGGGCGCTGGAGAGGCAGCCACACATTGATGTTTCTCTTCCTTTCTTTCTCCCTCCTTTCCCCTCTCTAAAAATAAATTTAAATTTTTTTTTAAAAAAGAACATCTGTAAGCCCTGGCTGGTGTAGCTCAGTGGATTGAGTGCAGGCCTGTGAACCAGAGGATCACGGTTCGATTCCCAGTCAGGGCACATGCCTGGGTTGCAGGCCAGTTCCCAGCAGGCCAACTCCCAGCAGGGGACACACGAAAGGCAACCAACCGTACATTGATGTCTCTCTCCCTCTCCTTCCCCTCTAAAGATAAATAAATAAATAAAATCTAAAAAAAAAAAAGAAGTACAAAAGAGCAGTTTCAAAAAAAAAGAACTTTTCCTTTGAAAAAAAGAACATCTGTGATTCATGGGAAGAAGTCAGAATATCAACATTAACAGGAGTTCAGAAGAAGTTGATGCCACTCTGGTGGATAACTTCGAGAGTTCACCCTGGTCACATTGGCCCTGGGTTCTGATCATACTGAGTCATTTGCAGAGGCCATGGCACAGTTATGAATATCTTTGTATTGGCCAATTGTTTTCTGCTGACTTTTGGAGGCAGATGACAGGCCC
Source organism: Sturnira hondurensis (assembly GCF_014824575.4). NCBI lineage: Eukaryota > Metazoa > Chordata > Mammalia > Chiroptera > Phyllostomidae > Sturnira > Sturnira hondurensis. The sequence continues at coordinate 3,144,867 of NW_028090728.1, read as the reverse complement.
TGGAAGCCCATGTTAGCAGACTGCCTGCATTGGGGAATGTAGTTTGGGTACAGAACACAGTGACCAACAGGATGGTGTTATCCAGGGCTTTAGAGCCCCAGGTGAATCTTGAGACTGCTCCAGCATGGTTTGGTTCATACTGCATTGTGGAGACAGGTTTGTGTGTGGCCTCTCAAAAGGTCTGCAGTGATGACCAGTGCTTACTGGCCTGGCAGGTCTGTTCTAAAAGAGAAGTCCCAGTTTCCTGGGGTTCATGACTTTACTGGGTATGGTCAAGGTGTGTGCCAACCCCTGGTGTGGGCCAGGCAGGTGAGCACATGACTCTGCTGAAAACCTCCTTTCCTCAGTGTACTTGAGCTTAGAGCTGCCTAGTTCTCTTGCCATCCTTCTGCGTGGCCGTAGGACACAGTGAGATCACGGCAGGGGTGCGACCTGAGACTGGAGTTTGACATGTGCTCAGATCTCATTTTACTGACTTATATCTAAATGCCCCCGAAAAGACAGGTGATCTCAAAATCTTCCATTATTTTTTTAAGAGAGGGAGAGAAACATCATTGGGTGGTTGCCTCTCATGTGCCCCCACTGAGGACTTGGCCTGCAACCCAGGCATGTGCCCTGACCAGGAATTGAACCGGTGACACCTTGGTTTGCAGGCTGGCGCTCAGTCCACTGAGCCACACCAGCCAGGGCAAAACTCTTCCATGATTTATAAGCTTATAAAGATGGCCAGGTGGCAGCTACCCAGTCCTTGTCTCTCTTTTTTGAATCGAAGTGTAGAAAATATTAAACAGGTTGTTTGCTGTGAGTGTGAAAGCATTTGCACAGAAACTCTTTTGGAAAAAAGAAAAGGACAAGGAACCACCTCAAAACCATAGAAAATATATTAGCTGTGATTTACGCACATTCTTCCCATAGGTCATTCAGTGAACCCTCTACCAAAGGGCTGTTTGCCTCCTGATGCTTGAGTGTAGCTGCCCAACCCCTTTGGCCCAGAGAAATATATATATGTCCCAGGAATTTCCCTAGAGCTGGGATACTGGTCCCTACTGGTATGGATCCTTCTTCAGGCCTGTGTAAGACTTTTCCTTTTGAAGAGCTTTCATTAGGACAGTTACTCTGCTCGGAATTCAGGCATTCATCCTGGTGCGAGGCAGCTTGTGTGGGCTTTGCATGCTGTGCTTTTGCCCTGAGAAGGCGGGAGCCCTGGGGTCTGATGCCTCTGGGTTGGCCTCTGCAGTCTTGCCCATCACACTGTTCTGGACCCCCCATTCACCACTTCTACTGTGAGGCTCACTCCCCTGAGCACTGCCAACCCCCAGTCCCTGCCCTCAGATTGCTTTGAGCACTAGCATGGCCCCATGTAGGTGCTGGGGTATATGTCTCTGCTTCCAAGGCATTGTTACCCAGTGTGTGTTCATGCCTAGTGTAGTTTAAAAAACATGGTATGGAAAGGATATGTGTATTTTCGTATGTTGTAGATGATGAAGCTGAGGTTCACAGGGATGATGTCTTGCACTGGGCCATACAACGAGTAAGTCATAGAGTCAGGACTTGGACTTGGGCCTCCTGGTTCCCAGGCCAGGTCTTTAACATTACTGAGCTGCTAGGTCAGGCCATTGGTGGAGACTAGTGTATAGGCTGCCATGTAGAAGCATTACTTTACAAAAATCAATAAAAATAAGCAACCCCCCCAAGACTTATTCATGATCCTGACAGTTAACACAATAGCTGTTTTCTTGTTGACTCCCAATCTTTCTCCATTTCTATGCTTTTTATAAACAGAGACCATGTTTTCACATCCCACCCTCCTGATTGCTTGTTCCCATGTCAGTCTTCATTAGACCTGGAGCCCCTTGGGGGAGTGGCTGTGTGCATTTCATGTTTTTATCTCTGATACCTTGGGTGAGTCCAGCTTCAGAGCAGCTCCTGGGGACATTCTGCGGAATACCTCCAGAAGGTACCTGTCACCCAAGAGAATGAAATCACCCAGCTCTGTGCAGGAAGCACTAGCCTGGTGGAATCCTGTGGGTTATACTCCCAAGGGTTTCTTGAATTCTTTAGTTATTTATAATTAATAGCTGTGTAATTTAGTGAGTTGATAAATTAGCATTCACTTAGCCATTTTTCCTTGTGGGGCACTGAGTTCCGCCTAAATCATAAGTGGAACTTTTTGCCTCTCTCTGTGTTATTTCTTTAGGCTCAATTTCTGGGCATGGGGTTACTGGGGCAGGAACATGGAGATGTTAGTGTTTTTACCACACTGCTGTTCTCTAGGGGCTCCAGCTTTCCCACAGTGCTCCTGGTTTGGTCTTTGCCAGTGTAGCTGGTGGTGTGACTAGGGATTGGACTTAGAGAAGGGAGAAGTATAGTCGAAGTGCAGCTTGTCTTCTTGCTGGTCGTCCCTTGGTGCTGACTAATATCTCCTAGGGACTGGGGAGCTCCATACATGGAAGTCAGATGTGTGGTTTGGGCTCACCATCTTGGCTGAGAAGACCTTACCAACAGCACTTGGACAACAGTTAGGGAGCAGTTCGGTTCTCAGCTGTGTGGTGGTGGCTAGTAAGTCCATTGTCCATTGAGTCATTCATGTGTTTTCTCGTTCAGTCACCAGAGCCCTGCTTGGTACTGGGCACTTCGCTAAACAAACATGAGAGTCTTGTCTACAGTGAGCTGAGGAGTTGTAAGAGAGAAGGGATATAGCTGGCTTGGGATTGGGAGCTGAGACATGGGAGGTTGGGCAGAGGACTGCCAGCAGGATGGGATGAAGAGCCTACACACAGAAAACTCCTTGTTCAAGCTCAGAGGTCTGAAACATATTTTTGTTCCCCTGGGAGGTATAAGTGAAACAGAACAGTTCAGAGAAGAGAGAGGCAGGAGTGCCCTACATTACTGTTGGCAGCAGCCACAGTAAGCTCTCAGTAAACAACAGTTAGCTTTGGGTCAGTTACTGTATTTGAAGGGGGCATGGGATTTTTGAGGGGGGCCTTCATAGGGGACAGTGAGCTACCCTTTTCTAAGAAGAAGGCTCGATTTGTCTGTGGAGGTGAGTTTTGGATGGTGGGGGCGCTCCAGATGATAGAGGGACTTCAGGATGATGGGATGTTACCTAGGGGATGCGAAGGTGGGACCTATTTGCATTGGTAGTTTTGGGTCTCTCCCCTTTAGTGCCATATTGTGTGACATATCTGACTGCCTATCTCAACGCCACATGCTCCCTTGAGGGCGGGTGAGCATCAAGGGGACAGGAAAAAATGAAGTTAACCACCTGTTAGAAATCCCTCACTGACTTCTCCCTCCCTGCTCGTTGAGCCACAGACAGGCCACATGGAGCTGAGAGCTAAGCATGTGATGTTCTAGACGCCTTGGAACTGGTTGTCATTGGGTGGCTGGGTCCAAGAGGCCTGTATGTTTCTGGGAAGCATCAGTGTGGCAGCTTGACAATGCTGTAAGAAGCAGACCAGGACACCTGCTCCTTCCCCTGCCTGTGTCCTGCCCATTTGGCCCGAGTTGAGACAGTTGGGGTTTTCCTTGATGCAACCCAGATCTGCCTGAGAAAAGCAAGAACCTTGTTGTGGTCAGGTAGACAGACCTGAGAGATGGCGTGTATGCAAGCTTGCGTGTAGCCTCCAGAAGCTGTTGGAAAGGCTAGGGAACTGAGGCAGTACAGCTGGGGGTCATGTTAGGTAGCCCTGCCTGGGGAAGACCCTGGTGGATTTCAGTGGATGCTGAGGCCTTTGTGTCTGGAACCTCTGGCTCTCAGGCTGTGGCAGGTCCCCCTTCCAGTATTATCCCTGTGTGTTTGAAAAGGAAATTTTTGGGAAGTAACAAGTTTGATTTTCTTTTACTAAATTAAACTTTGTATTTTGAGATAATTGTAGCTTCCTTCTGCCGTTGTAAGAGATACTACGTTGAGATCCCCTGTGTCCTTCTCCCAGGACCCTCCCAGCCACACCACCTGCCTCCCACCACTGCTGCCTCCTCAGCCCCTGGCAGCCTTGCATCTGTGTGCCCTGTGAAGTCCATGTTTCAGGAATGTTGTGTTAACTGTACAGTGTGAAATCTTTGGGGATTCGCTTGTTCAGTCGTCATGGTTCGCTGGTGATTCATTCAGGTTGTGTGTATCAACGGTTTATTCCTTTTATTGCTGACTAGTATTCCAGGGTGTCATGTACCACAGTGTGTTTAACTGTTTAATGTTCACCTGTTGAAGGACATTTGCCTTGCTTCCAGTTTTTGGCTATTATAATAGAGCTATTATAATTATTTGTGTACAGTTTTTGTGTGAGTGTAAGTTTTCATTTTTCTGGAATACTCAGCAGTGCAGTTGATGCATATGCATATGATATGGTAGATGCAGATTTAGTTTTCTAAGAAATTGTACTTGTTCAGACTGGCTGTACCATTTCACATTCTTTCCAGCAGTGTATGAGTGATATATAGTTGACCCATGAATAATGTGGGAGTTAGGGGTATTGCCCCACCCCTGCAACCGTCCCCTCTGCACATTCAAAATTCCACATATAACTTTGGTTCTCCCAAAACTTATTTTTTCTTTAGTATCCTCAGGGGATTGGTTCTAAGACACCCTCCTGCTGCACCAAATACTAAAATCTGAGAATGCTCAAGTCCCCTATATAAAATGTCATAGGTCAGTGCATACAGTTGGCTCTCGACATCCACAGACTCCACATCCACAGACTGAAAACAGTACAGGTATTTATTGAAAAAAATCTTTGTGTAAGTGAACCTGTGCAGTTCAAACCTGTGCTCAGAGGTCAGCTATACTTTCTTCATATCCTTGTCAGCATTTGCTGTTCTCACCATTTTTTTTAATGTAAGCCATTTTGATAGGTGTGTAGTAATATCTCATGTGGTTTTATGTGTATTTTCTTAATGGGTAATGATGTAGAACACCTTTTCATGTCTTCTGCCCAGTTCTAATTGGATTGTTTGTTTTTTTACTATTGAATTGCAAAAGGTTTTTATGTGTTTTATACACACATACACACTAGTCCTTTGTTAGACATTTGGTTTGCAAATTTTGTATCCCATTTGGTAGCTTACCTTTTCACTCTCCTAAGAGGGTTTTTTTAGAGCTTTTAATTTCAATGAAGTCTAATTTGATAACTTAAATTTGTGTTCCATTGTGAATTAATTTTTGAATAAGGTTGAGGATTGTTTTTTGCTTGTGGATGTCCATTTACTTATTTATTTTTAAAAATTTTAGAGGGAAGAGAGGGAGCAAGAGAGGGAGAGAAACACCAATGTGTGGTTGCCTCTCATGTGTCCCCCAGTGGGGACCTGGCCTGCAACCCAGGCATGTGCCCTGACTGGAAATTGAACCAGTGACCCTTTGGTTTGCAGGCCTGCGCTCAACCCACTGAGCCACACCAGCCAGGGCATGGGTGTCCATTTTTGCTATAGCACCATGTGTTGAAAGGTTGTGTCCTCTGTTGAAATGCTTTAGCACCTTTGTCAAAAACTAAGTCGGGCATATTTGTGTGGGTCTGTTTCTGGTTCTGTTTCATTGTGTCTAACCTTCCATTAATATCACACAGTCTGTCTTTATTACTGTGGATAAATAATAAAACTTGTAATCAGTTATATGAATTGCTCCTTTATTCTTTTTTAATTTTTAAAAATTATTCTAGTTTCTTTGCCTTTCACAGTGCATTTTAGAATAATCTTGTCTCTGTCTACAAAAAGTCTTGCTGAGCTTTTGATAGTAATTGCATTAAACCTGTATATCAATGGGGAGAATTATCAATCTTCTAGTGTGTCTGAACACAATATGTTTCTTCATTTATTTAGATCTTCTTTGATTTCTTTCACCAATGCTGTATAGTTTTCAACATGTCAATCCTCTACATGCTTTGTTACATTTACAAGTATTTAATTTTTTAAAAGTGATTATAAGTAGTAGTGTATTTTTAATTTTGGTGTTTGCATATTTATTGCTGGTACAGAAATGCAGTCGATATTTTTTATTTTTTATTTTATTTTATTTTTTTACTATATTTTATTGATTATACCATTATAGTTGTTCTATTCCCCCCCTTCATTCCCCTCCACCCGCACACTCCCTCCCCCACCGTTCTCCCCCCCTTAGTTTATAACCCCGTGTCTCAAGTTCTTTAGATTCTATATTTCCCCCACTATTCTTGCCTTTCCCCCTATCTATTTTCTACCTACCCTCTATGCTATTTTCTGTGCCTTCTCCCCCCTTCTCCTCTTCCCACTCCCCTGTTGCTAACCCTTCATGTGATCTTCATTTCTATGGTTCCACTCCTGATTTAGCTGTCCTCTTGGTTTGCTTTTGTTTTAGGTGTGGTTGTTAATAACTGTGTGTTTGCTGTCCTTTCACTGTTCATATTTTTCATCTTCTTTTTCTTATATAAGTCCCTTTAGCATTTCATATAATAAGGGCTTGGTGATGATGAACTCCTTGAACTTGACCTTATCTGAGAAGCACTTTATCTGTCCTTCCATTCTAAATGAAAGTTTTGCTGGATAAAGCAATCTTGGCTGTAGGTCTTTGGATTTCATGACTTGGAATACTTCTTTCCAGCCCCTTCTTGCCTGTAAGGTCTCTTTTGAGAAATCCGCTGACAGTCTGATGGGTACTCCTTTGTAGGTGACTGTCCCCTTATCCCTTGCTGCTTCTAGGATTCTCTCCTTCATTTTGGTCTTGGCTAATGTAATTATGATGTGCCTTGGTGTGTTCCTTCTTGGGTCCAACTTCTTTGGCACTCTCTGAGCTTCCTGGATTTCCTGGAAGTCTATTTCCTTTGTCAGATTGGGGAAGTTCTCCTTTATTATTTGTTCAAATAAGTTTTCCACTCGTGGCTGTTTCTTTCCCCCTTCTGGTACCCCTATAATCCGGATGTTGGAACGTTTAAAGATGTCCTGGAGGTTCCTAAGCCTCTCCTCATTTTTTTGAATTCTCATTTCTCCATTCCTTTCTGGTTGGATGTTTCATTCTTCCTTCTGGTCCATTCCATTGATTTGAGTCCCAGTTTCCTTTCCATCGCTATTGGTTTCCTGGACATCTCCCTTCATTTCAATTAGTTTAGCCTTCATATGTTCCTCTAATTTGTGACTATAATCAACCAGTTCTGTGAGCATCCTGATCACCAGTGTCTTGAATTGTGCTTCTGAGAGGCTGGCAATTTCTCGGTCGCTTAGAGTTATGGGCTCTGGGACTTTGAGTTCTTCTTGCGCCATCTTTTGGGCCGTTCGTGCCTGTTAAGTAGCAGGATCGGAGCCCTAGGTGTTCACTAGAGCAGGGCAACTCAGTGGCTGGGTTGTGACGTTGTATGTGGGGGTGGGGTCAACGAGGAGCAGTGGCGTCCCGTCTGCCGTCTCCTGCCACGGCCCCCACAGGTGCGGCAGCTGCCACCGTCACCGGGCCCACGCGTTTTGTCCCACTGCACGCGAGTATGCCACTGCTGTCAGCCCTCACCCCCTGGGGCCTGCGTGGTCCGTCTCACTGTGCGCAAATGTGCGACTGCGGTCAGTCTGCCCCACACCCCAACTGGTTCCGGGCTGCCTGCTCGCCTAGGTCGGTGGATCTGTCCTGCCCGACCCAGCTCCACTGCTGGCTCTGCCCCTCTTACTGTCCCCGTTGAACGGTTAGTTGCTGTCAGACTTTCGTATAATTCAATTTTCTGTCCTTTGGCTGCGTCTTTGTTCTCCAAACCTTAGTTGTATTCAAACTTGGTTCTGGGAGAAGGCACAGTGTTTCCACCTATGCCTCCATCTTGGCGGAAGTCCCTGCAGTCGATATTTTTTATACCAATCTTATATCTATAGGTTCCTTGTGGTTTTCTACTTAGACAATTATGTCATCTGTAAATATTTTATTTCTTCTTTCTGATCTGTGTGCCTTCTATTTCNTGCGCAAATGTGCGACTGCGGTCAGTCTGCCCCACACCCCAACTGGTTCCGGGCTGCCTGCTCGCCTAGGTCGGTGGATCTGTCCTGCCCGACCCAGCTCCACTGCTGGCTCTGCCCCTCTTACTGTCTCCGTTGAACGGTTAGTTGCTGTCAGACTTTCGTATAATTCATTTTTCTGTCCTTTGGCTGTGTCTTTGTTCACCAAACCTTAGTTGTATTCAAACTTGGTTCTGGGAGAAGGCACAGTGTTTCCACCTATGCCTCCATCTTGGCGGAAGTCCCTGCAGTCGATATTTTTTACACCAATCTTATATCTATAGGTTCCTTGTGGTTTTCTACTTAGACAATTATGTCATCTGTAAATATTTTATTTCTTCTTTCTGATCTGTGTGCCTTCTATTTCCTTTCCTTGACTTATTGTACTGGCTAGAAATTCTACCCCCTTGTTGAATAAGAGGTCTGAGAGTGATGTCATTGCTTAGTTACTGATCGTAGAGGGGAAGCATTTAGTCTCTCACCATTCACCATTATGTGCAATGTGCTCTCTAGTTCTTTGGAGATTCTCATTATCAGTTGAAGAAACTCCCGTCTATTTCTACTTTCCAGGGTTGTTTTGTTTGTTTTCTAAATCATCTAAATCGTGAATGTGTGTTGAACTTTGTCAAATGCCTTTTTTTTTTTTGCATTGAAGGGTAAGATCACAGAGCTTTTCTTCTGTAGCCTATTAATATGATAGATTATATTGAATTAAAAAAATACTAAACCAGCCTTTCATCTCTGGAATAAACCCCATTTTGTTGTAGTATATATATAATTCTTTCAATATATTGCTGAATTCTATTTTGCTAATATTGTTGATTTTTGCATTTATATTTATGAGGAATATTGGTCTGTAGTTCTTTTTCTCCCCCCTTTTTGGTACTGTGTCTGATTTTGATATCAGGTTAATAGTAGCTTAATAAAATGACTTGGAAAGTATTTTTTTCTTCTTCTATTTTCTGGAAAAGACTGTAGAATTGGTATTAATTCTTTAAACATTTGGTAGAATTCTCTAATAAAACCCTCTGGGCCTGAGATTTATTTTGGGGGAGTTTTAAAAATCAATTTTTAAAAAAAGATTGTATGTATTTACTTTTGAAGGGAGGGGGAGAGAAACATTGGACTTGGTTTGCAACCCAGGTATGTGCCCTGACTGGGAATTGAACAGGTGACCTTTTGGTTTGCAGGCCTGCACTCAATTCACTGAGCCACACCAGCCAGGGCCGATTATACTTCTTAATCCCTGCACCTTTTACCACCATTCTCCACTTCCCCCCTCTCAGCTGATAACCCTCCAAAGGACTGTTCCTGTTCTAGTTGTTTCTGTTTGTTTTTTGGATTCAGTTGTTGATAGTTGTGAATTTATTGCCATTTTAATGTTCATAGTTTTGATCCTCTTTTTCTTGAATAGGTCCCTTTGACATGTCATGTAATACTGGCCTGGTGATGATGAACTCCTTTAGCTTTACATTCTCTGGGAAGCACTTTATCTGCCCATCCATTCTAAATGATAACTTCGCTGGGTAGAATAATCTAGGTTGCAGGTCCTTGCTGTTCATCACTTTGAATACTTTTTGCCAGTCCCTGCTTGCCTGCAAAGTTTCTTTTGAGAAATTGGCTGATAGTCTTACTGGGAACTCCTTTGTAGGTAACTCTGCTTTTCTCTTGTTGCTTTTAAGATTCTCTGTTTATCTTTAACCTTTGGCATTTTAATTAAGATGTGTTTTGGTATGTTCCTCTTTGGGTCCAACTTGTTTGGCACTCTCTGTGCTTCCTGGATTTGTATGTCTGTATCCTTTGCCAGATTAGAGAAGTTTTCTTTTATTTTTTTTTTCAAATAAGTTTTCAATTTCTTTCTCTTCCTCTTCTTCTGGTGTCTTTATGATTCAGATGTTGGTACATTTGGTGATGTCTCAGAGGGTCCTTGTATTCTCCTTGGTTTTTTAAATTCTTTTTTCTTCTTGCTATTCTGGTGGAATGTTTGTTTATTCCTTATGCTCCAAATAGTTGATTCGAGTCCTGGCCACCTTCACTTCACTGTTGGGTCCCTGTAGATTTTTCTTTATCTCACTTAGTGTAGCCTTCATTTCTCCCCTTATGCATTTGCCATCCTCAGTGAGTTCTTTGAGCCTCCAGATCACCAGTATTTTGAACTCTGAATCTGATAGATTAGCTATCTTTGTTTCGTTTAGTTCTTTTTCTGTGGTTTTGTTCTGTTCTTTCATTTGGGCCATATTTCTTTGTCTCCTCAATTTGGCAGACTCCCTGTGTGTATTTCTGTGTATTATGGAGAGGTGCTTTGGCCCCCTGTCTTAGTAGTGTGGCCTATTATAGAAAAGGCACCTGTGAATTATGTGGAGCCTGAGGTGATTGCTGGGGCAGAGCAACCTGCTTCACTGCTTTGTGGCTCTGTGTATGGGGAGGGCTTACAGAGAGGTCAGTGCTGCTGCCTGGCCTCGGGAGGTTTTCCCAGCACCTGTCCCATTTCAAGTAACTTCACTCACTTTCCGGATGTGACTGGTGCCCTTCCAGCTGTTGCCCGGGTGGTGAGTCCCAGAGTGGGTGGGTTTGCATACGCACTGTCTGTGTGGGCCCTATAATTGGAGTCTCCTGAAAATTCGGCAGTTTCTTCTGCCACAAACCCTACCGGGTTTTTTTTTAAAGATTTTCTTTCTTTATCTTCAGAGGGGAAGGGAAGGAGAGAGGGAGAGAAATATCAATGTATGGTTGCCTTTCGTGTGTCCCCTGCTGGGAACTGGCCTGAAACCCAGGCATGTGCCCTGACTGGGAATCGAACCATGATCCTCTGGTTCGCAGGCCCACACTCAATCCACTGAGCTACACCAGCCAGGGCTACCCTACTGGGTTTTTACAGCCAGAGTTATGGGTATTTATCTTCCTGGAACCCTGGGCTGTGCAGTCTGGCCTGGGGCTGGGAGGACTCTTTTCCCAAGTTATCTCTCTAGATCTTTATATGTGAATTTGGGACTGTCCATTTTGCCTCCGCTGTTTTGCCTCCGCTGCTGCCTCCTCTTGTCACACGGCATCTCCATGCCTTTCCACCCATCTCTTCTACCCATCTGAGTGAAGGCAGCTTCTTTATGGTTCTTGGGCCGGTGCTCAGTCCACTGAATCACAACAGCCAGGGCTGAATGGGGCTTCTTTAAATCCTCAGTTGTCAGACTTCCATATGGCTCAATTTTCTGATGGCTCTGGGTGCTAATTGTTTCGAGATCTAGTTTTAATTCTTTCTATGGTTGTTTTGAGATCTAGTTGTAATTCTTTCTGTGGTTGCCTGAAGAGGTGAAACATGTCTACCTACGCCTCCATCTTGATCGGACCGTAATTTCTTGTTGAAGCACTTTAGCATGGCTGCTTTAAGATTATCATCAGGTAATTCTGACATGTGTACCTCAGTGTTGGCCTCTGTCAAGTGTCTTTGTTCATTCAGTTTACAATCTTCATGGTTCTTGGTACAATACTGATTTTTTGACTGAAACATGAACATTTTTGTTAGGTGACTCTGGATTGTGTTTGACCCTTCCCTTTCAGTTGGAGTTTTCTGACACTACTTTGGCAGGGGAAAGGGAGGTCCTGCCTTTTTTATTTTTAGATGGAAGCACTGGCCACCCCCCCCCCCATCCCTGCCCTGCCCCCAGCTTGGCTTACATTGACACCTCAGGTGGGAGGTGCCTTGTTACTTTGGGGTGGAGAGGGGTTCAGCTCCCCAGATGTACTCCTCTGACATTATCTCAACAGGAAGAGGGAGGGTACCTTGTTGCTGCAGTGTGGGGATGGAGGTACTAGCTCCCTGCCTGGCCTCCTGACACTTCCCTGACAGTGGTGCTGGGACTCCTCTCAGCCAGCAAGGTGGGAGTCTAGCCTTTGTTGTCGTGGTGGGGATTGGGCTGCATCTTTCCTGTGCTGTCTGGCTGGAGTAGGGTGGTTATTGTCTGAAGAGTTTTCTGTCTTGCCAGGTTGTCTCTTCCCTGGCTCTTTGGCTGAGAACAGCTTTTATATTTTGTCTGTGTCTCTTGGCATTCCCAGGTTGCCTGCTCCTCCAGTCCTCCTTTTGGGACAGTGAGGCAAAAAGAAAACCCAAGGCACTCACCTCCTTGTCGTTTCTTGGGTCCTAAAGTGTCGCCATCCTGCCTGCCTTTTCCCCACTTTGCAGAGTGTTCTCTGGTTTGTCTCATATGCAGTGTCCAGGGTTTTACTTTTACATTGGAAGAATAGGGAAAATTATATCTACCCCATCTTCCAGGAAGCAGAAGTTTCAGGGAACCCTATTTGGAGGGGCTTTGGGTTGGGAAGTCTGCCCAGACCACCAGCAGCCTCTGTGAGGGAAGACTGGGCTAAATTGAAAGAGAAGCAGGTCAGGGGGTGCTTTCACTTGGTGACTTGTACATGGAGTGTAGGTGCAGGCTATTGTGCTTTTGCCTGGGTAGCCTGCCTGAAACAACCCAGCCCCACCCTTTGGGTCCTTACAGCCCAGCTTGGACCCTCAGGATTGACTGAACAGAGAGCTGCTTCTCCTGCACCTCCCCAAACAAACAAACAACAACAAGAAAAACAAGTCAGAAAATAAAAAAACTAGCTAGCATACCACTAAGAGCAGCTAGAGCATACTGCTGTGTGCCAGGTTCCTTGGGTTGTCTGTTTCAAAGTTGTGATTCAGGTTATGGGTTCTCAGGAAGAGAAGGCCTTCCAGCCTGTTGGAGGCATTGACCCAAGGAAGAAGGTGAAGATTGAGAAGGGGGAACTGCTGCCTCACAAAACCACTTGTGACAGTGGCTCTGCTGGGTGCTTCTGGTTACTGACGTGACTGGGTCTGATGTCGGCATTTCAGATAGTCTGAGAGATACTGGGAGAAGCTGCAGTGCTTCCTGGGCCGGGTGGCCAGGTCAGGGTGGCAGGTTATCCAAGGAAGAAGCAGCTCTGAGTTGGTCATCCTGGTACTTGGCTTCTTAGGCTTCTGGACTGGGTGACAGAGTTGGGATGTTCTCAGTAAGAGGTGCTGAGAAGTTTTAAGAAACAGCATGAGCTGATCTGCTCTGTTACCTTGGCTCCTTCCTTGCCGTCCCTGTAACACAGCATTCCTGCCACTATGCCCGTGCCCAGAGAGCCCTCTCTAACCCAGTCTATCCTCCTCTGTGTGTGTGGTGGGGGGGCTCACCTCCTTCAAGGTGATTTCTGCTCCCCCATTTGCTCACTTCAGATGGTAGTGCAGGGTGGCAGGGTCTCCCAGTGACCCTGGAGCTGTGCAGTGGACACCTGGTTGTGCTTGTTGTTCAGCTGTAGGCATCAAGTCAACCCTGTAGGTGCTTCTTGCTCCACCCCTACTCTGTCAGGCCTGTGCCTGCTGCTTCTTGCTCCCCCTCTGCCTTCTGTGTCTGGCACATTCCACCAACCTTCCTACAAACCAACAGACCAGGTTATTGACCTTTGAAACCTTTGTTCCTATCTCTTTGAATGAATTTTCCCAAATTTGGTGGGGGGAGGGGGAGTGAAGCAGTATCACTTGAAACCTTTCAAAATGACCTGCTCCCAGGCCCCTCCCCAGATACGTTCTTCTTAGGTGTGGGAAGAGTTAGTTCATTAGTTTACATTTCTTTTGGACTGTGAACCCAGGAGGATAGGAGCAGTTTCTTATGTATCTCTGTTGCTCCATTGCCTGACATGGGCCTTGGTAAGTGATTTTGTTTAACAGCTTTATTAAGAGAACATTCACATACCCTGCAATTGACCCAATTAAAGCATATAATTTGATGATTTTCAGTATATTCCCAGAGGTGTACAGCTATCATCACCACAATCAATTTTAGAACATATTCATCATCCCCAAAGAACCCTTGTACCTCTTAGCTCTCATCCCCTAATCCTTCTCTCCCTTGGCCATAAGCAACCACTCACCTGCCTCTTGTTGCTATGAATTTGCCTTGGTAAATGTTCTTGATGGAATGTTACCTACTTCCCAGTCTGCTCCTCCTCCCAGGGCACTTGTTTCTTGTCCTGTGCCTTCCGTTGGCCCAGCGTTCCCATCTTTCAGGATAACCTGCATATTTGGAAGGGATACCCTTTGGGGTGATGTGTAGAAGGAAGTCATGGCCAAGCAAGGTGGGTGCTGGCAGGCCACAGGGCGATGCACATGGTAAGCCTAAGTAGACAATTGTTGAGTGAATGATACTGATGATGGATTGGGGTGAGACAGTGTCTGGTTCTGAGGAGACCTGTGCCAGTTTCTTGGGTCTCCCGCTGTCCCATTAGGGACAGGTCAAGTAGATAGAGCTGATAACGTGAAGTTGCCCCAGTGCATTGCAGCCAGAGACTAGGAGGGTGCTGTATAATGAAAGCTAGACAGAAATGGAGGGGACATGACCGTGGTCTAATCTCTCTGTTTTAATTTGGGGGACTTTATGATGATAAGCAAAGTGGGGGTTGACCTGGCTCAGGATACCTACTCTAGTGCTTCATGAGGGCTTTTGTGAGATCTGCCAAGTATGCATAGCCCTGAGTGATGTGGGAGAGAGGCTGAGTGTGCTTGCTTGCTTGCTTGGGGATGGCTGTGCGCCGCTGGTGCTTGCTGAAAAAATAGGCCTCTACTCTCTTTGCTCTGCTTTCCCAAGCAGAATTGTATTCCCACTCAGGTCATGGCCCTCCTGCATTGTATCCCTCTAATCTATCCCTGGTTCACTGCTGGTACCCACTCCTGTGTTTCATCATAGCTGCCCTCTCACCCCCACCCTTCAGCCCACCCCATACCTCTTGCCCACAGCCCCTCTTACCTGCTCTGTTCATGTTCATGGGTAAAAGCCAGTGTGCTTCCCCTGGGGTCCTTGAGGACCCTGCAGCAGCCAAGAAAAAAGAGTATTCGTGGCTCACCCAGATACAGTGTGTCTCTTGCAAGTGACCTTCCATCTCTGAGTTATAGATTCCGCAGCTATTGAATGAAGTGGTGTGGCAGGAGGACCGCTGAGGCTCACCCCGAGATCATTCCTTCTGTGTAGGGTGGGGGTTGGGTTTTAATTTGTGTTACTGCCCATCAAAAGTGTAGTGGACAGATAGGCCTGTTTATGGCTTTTCCAGTCCCTTGTCACCAGTTGGATGTGGCTGAAAAGGGAAGCAGAGCCAGAGTATCTGTCTGAATCTTTTAGTTCATATTGAGCTCCTACTGCCAGGGTCTTGGATGAGGAGGACTCTTTGAATATAAAAGTATAATAGTAGCTAACACATTTATTAAGTACTTACAGGCCAAACACTGTACTCAGTATTTTTTCCTCAGTTCTTTTTGAGATGTAATTTATATGTCATAAAATTCATGCTCTTAAAGTGTACAATTCAGTAGTTTTTAGCATATTCACAAGGTCATGCAACCATCTCCACTATCTTACTCCAGAACATTTTCATCACCCTAAAAAGAATCCCCATAACTGTTAGTGTGCACTCCCTATCTCCTGTTCCCTCCATGTGCTGGCAACTGCTAATCTGCTTTCTGCTTCTCTGGATTTACCTTTTCATAAAAGTGGAATCATACTATGTGTGGTCTTTTGTGTCTATCTTCTCTCAACATAAAGCCTTCAAGGTTCATCCACGTGGTAGTGGGTGTCAGTACTTACGCCTTCTTATTGCTGAATGATAGGGCACTGCGTGGATGTACCACAGTTTATCCATTCATCTATTAATGGTCATTAGATTGTTTTACCTTTTGGTCATTGTCTGTACTGCTGCTGTGAACATCATGTCCAGGTTTTTATTTGAGCACTTGCTTTAAGTTTTCTTGGGTGTATATAGCTAAGAGTGGAATTCTGGGGTGTATGGAATTCTACGTTTAACCTTTTGAGGAACTGCCAAACAGTTTTCCACCACTGTAACCAGTGGCTACACCATTTACATTCCTTTGCATTATCTGATCCATCCTCACATAAGTTTCATGAGGTGTAAATATAATTATTATCCACCCCCACTTTCAAATGGGAGAATTGAAACTCAAAGAGTTCTCAGCTCAAGGTCATACAACCAGTAATTTGGTGATTCTTTGGCCAGTGCTAGCTGTGAGCACTGAAGCGGTGTTTCTTCTTCCAGGCCCTGTTTCATACCATCAGGGTGAGGATGTTTGACTGCGTTGTTCATGTGATATACCTAGTACCTGGCACACCCCAGCACTCACATGGTTATTGAAGAAAATGCCATTTTTTCTGATCTTAGTGGCTTGATCAGGAACTCGAGAGAGGCATCTGTTCCTTAGGAGGTTCTGTACTCTGCAGTTTGTCATCTTCCCACTGGGTTTTCTGTTTCACTCTCTGTACCAGGTGCTGCAGACCTCCCCTGAGCCTTTTGCTGTCACACATCTTCCTTGGAGACCCAGCCTGTGGCTGGGGAATGAAATGTGTAGAATATGCTAGGCAGAGGTGACTTCTGTTTCTCACAAGTGCTTGTCATTAATTTGACTGTTTAAACCTGTTCTCTCTCTGGTCTAAGGCCACTGACTACCTGCCCTTTTCTCCTCCAGGCAAAACCCATTTATGGTGGCTGGCTGCTTCTGGCTCCAGATGGGACTGACTTTGACAACCCAGTGCATCGGTCTCGGGTAAGGGAATCAGTGAACTCCTGGGGTGGGAGGAACCAGAGAGGGGCTCCCCTAAGGGTGAATTGACAGAAAGGAAGAAGGAGATGTGGATTTGACAAGTGGATTGCTGAATGGTATGATCAGCAGGGAACCCCATTGGAAAGTTCATAGAACCCATAGGAAAAGTCTCACTTACACCTAGTTAAGCCTAGTGCTTCCTTCAAAATAAGTTCTCACATGGTGCTGCCTGTTTCATGGGTCATCCTGACTCTAGAAATAGTTAAATGGAAAAGTTAAATAGTTAACAGAAAAGGCAAGGGGGCAATTCAGCAAATGTTTGCAATTACATGCTAGTTGGGCTCCCAGTTTCTTCAGTGTCAGGGCCCTCCTTCCCTCTTCACTTTCCTCTCCTCTTGTCTTCCCCAGCCAGCGAGGGGCTCAGCAAATGAGTGCCAGTGAAGGAATGAGGGTCTGAGGACCAACTTTCGTTTTTGTTCCTGCTCTCCTAGGCACTCCAGCCCAATGTGGGTTCCTGCTGTGCGCAGGCTGCTGGTGCCTTGTTCCTGACCAGTGGTTTATGCCTCTGCCAGGGATCCCCTTTGAATTTGACTCCAGTGAAAACGATATGTTTCCTTTTCTAAATGCTCTTTTCCAGGTGCTGCAACCTGTACCCCACCCATTGCTGCAGCTCTGCTCCCTTCTTGTCCCCTGATCTCCCAGAGAGCCTCTGACTGCCTCTTGATCTCTGCTGCTGCCAGCCCGAACACCACACTCGCGGGGGGCAGCACAGTGCCCCACACGCCTTGTGTATGGTTCTTTAGGATTCCTTCTACAATGGGCTTTGTCCTTAAAGGCTACAAATTGGAGCCTTGGGAATGTTTCCTAGGCAGTTTCCCCTTGGACACCCAGCATGGAACCAGTCCTCTACTGGTCCTCTTTGTAAGGGGGAAGAGTGTCTGTTTCTGCCACCCAGGCCAGAGGACTATGTTTCAATGCCTGTAGTAACCAGGAAGCAGCTCCTTTTCCCATTTGTATTTACATCTTACAGAATTGCCATTCCCAGCTTCTAATGGGAAAATCATTATTATAAATGATGTAATTCTGGCTCAAAGAAAAGAGGCATGATATTTTAGATAATTCTTATGGCCTTATTGTCCGTAAAAGTATGAATTATGTTGAGCTTTTTGAAGTGGTGAAAATAGGTCATGAGATCCTCATGAGAAAGGCACATACCCTCATGATCTTTTTTATTCTGCTCTCAGTGCCATTGGACCACCATTGGCCCCCAGTACCTGGCCTTTGGAGAGCAGAGAGAAGGCACCCTGTTAGTCATATATTCCCTGGACATTGGAGTTGTCCCCACTGATCTCATAGCTCCTCAGTTTTGACTTTTGTTAGCTCACTTCTCAGTGAGTACTAGAGCCTGGCTACCTTTTCCCCTGTCTCCCATTCCTTATAGGTCATGGAGACGACACCCTTTCATAGTAGTTTCCTAGATTTTTTCAGAAGCAGGGAATCAGTGCTTGCAATTCTCAGGTGGTTCCATATCATGTCAGATAATTCATCAAATATTGATACATATTATATAATAAGCACTGTGCTAGGTACATAAAGAATTCAAAAAGGTGACCAAGACATCACTGTTTCTGAGGAGCTTGCAAATTAAAATAAACCAGGCACCTTGTTAAATCTCAATAACTTATGTGGAAACACTATGTGGCTTGGGCCTCTCCTCTGGCCTAATTCTGGCTAATAAATCACCATTCTTCTGCCTTGGCTCCTTCTTTTCCTGACATCTGCCTCAGAAATGGAAGCTGTGGAACCAGCATTCTTTAGATACAAGTTTGGCAGATTCAGGGACTTAGCACATGGAGATCAAGGCCAGAACCCTCCTAAACACCCACTTTGGGTTCCTTTACAGAAGTGGCAGCGACGGTTCTTTATCCTGTACGAACACGGACTCCTGCGCTACGCCCTGGATGAGATGGTGAGTGTTTTCCTCTACCCACTCCCCATTTCTCTCTTCTCCAGGCCACTGCTTTGGGTCTGCATTTGCATCATCTGTGAGCACAGAATCTGTGTGCTCTCACTTAGACTCCTCTTTTGGGGCCTAGAATTTTTGAAGAGCTTATGACAACTGATAAAGATGACCCTTTAAAACCCAGACCTTTGGCTTGAGATGTCTTCAGTGGTCATGGGTGAGAGTTAAGTAATGAGGGAGGAAGTCCTTCTGTCCAAGGCTAACAGGGGTTGGTCTTGGCAATAGCATTCCTAATTAGAAGTGGAACAGGCTATGGACCTGCAGGGGCAGATCAGGGGCTGGCCCTAGGTGTGCATGTGGAAGTTGAGCACATATGCACCTGCTGTAGTCCTAAGACTGCCTCTCGGTTCTGTTGCTATAATTGTTCTTACACATCCAATTGCTCTGCAGAGGCCTGCTGGTTGTCAGTGTTCTTTTGGTCTTTAAGCCAAGGCATACACGCTCCTTCCTGCCCTGCCACCCACCTGGTTTGCTTCCCGCTTCCTGGGCTGGATGACTATGGCTCTTGGTCCAGAGGCAAACTTGAAAACCAGTCAGGTAGAATGTTCTGACTTTTCTTTTTCTACCCATTTTGTATCTTGATTTTTTTCTCTAAAGAAGATTGGTCTCCTAACTTTTCTAAGGTATGAGCAAATTCCAGGCTTTATGAAGGGTTGAAGGTGGATGATTTGAGCACCTTTTCTGGTTCTACTTGAGTATGTGAGTGTGTGTGCATTCGTTTGGACTGTATCTTTTTTAATATATTTTATTGATTATACCATTATAGTTGTTCTATTCCCCCCCTTATTCCCCTCCACCCGCACACCCCCTCCCCCACCATTCTCCCCCCCTTAGTTTATAACCACATGTCTCAAGTTCTTTGGATTCTGTATTTCCCCCACTATTCTTGCCCTCTCCCCTATCTATTTTCTACCTACTGTCTATGCTATTTTCTGTGCCTTCTCCCCCCTTCTCCTCCTCCCACTCCCCTGTTGCTAACCCTTCATGTGATCTTCATTTCTATGGTTCCACTCCTGATTTAGCTGTCCTCTTGGTTTGCTTTTGTTTTAGGTGTGGTTGTTACTAACTGTGAGTTTGCTGTCCTTTCACTGTTAATATTTTCCATCTTCTTTTTCTTATATAAGTCCCTTTAGCATTTCATATAATAAGGGCTTGGTGATGATGAACTCCTTGAACTTGACCTTATCTGAGAAGCACTTTATCTGTCCTTCCATTCTAAATGAAAGTTTTGCTGGATAAAGAAATCTTGGCTGTAGGTCTTTGGATTTCGTGACTTGGAATACTTCTTTCCAGCCCTTTCTTGCCTGTAAGGTGTCTTTTGAGAAATCCGCTGACAGTCTGATGGGTACTCCTTTGTAGGTGACTGTCCCCTTATCTCTTGCTCCTTCTTGGATTCTTTCCTTCATTTTAGTCTTGGCTAATGTAATTATGATGTGCCTTGGTGTGTTCCTTCTTGGGTCCAACTTCTTTGGGACTCTCTGAGCTTCCTGGATATCCTGGAAGTCTATTTCCTTTGCCAGACTGGGGAAGTTCTCCTTTATTATTTGTTCAAATAAGTTTTCCACTCATGGCTGTTTCTTTCCCCCTTCTGGTACCCCTATAATCCGGATGTTGGAACGTTTAAAGATGTCCTGGAGGTTCCTAAGCCTCTCCTCATTTTTTTGAATTCTCATTTCTCCATTCCTTTCTGGTTGGATGTTTCATTCTTCCTTCTGGTCCATTCCATTGATTTGAGTCCCAGTTTCCTTTCCATCGCTATTGGTTTCCTGGACATCTCCCTTCATTTCAATTAGTTTAGCCTTCATATGTTCCTCTAATTTGTGACTATAATCAACCAGTTCTGTGAGCATCCTGATCACCAGTGTCTTGAATTGTGCTTCTGAGAGGCTGGCAATTTCTCGGTCGCTTAGAGTTATGGGCTCTGGGACTTTGAGTTCTTCTTGCGCCATCTTTTGGGCTGTTCGTGCCTGTTAAGTAGCAGGATCGGAGCCCTAGGTGTTCACCAGAGCAGGGCAACTCAGTGGCTGGGTTGTGACGTTGTATGTGGGGGTGGGGTCAACGAGGAGCAGTGGCGTCCCATCTGCCACCTCCCACCGCGGCCCCCACAGGTGGCTGGTGCCGCAGCTGCCACCGTCACCTGGGCCCGCATGTTTCGTCCCACTGTACGCGAGTGCGCCACTGCCGTTAGCCCTCCACTGGGTTCACCCTCCTGGGGCCTGCGTGGTCCGTCTCACTGTGCACGAATGTGCGACCGCGGTCAGTCTGCCCCACACCCTGACTGGGTCCGGGCTACTTGCGCGCCTAGGTCTGGGGATCTTTTCTGCCCGACCCTGCTCTGCTGCTGGCTCCGCCCCTCTTACTGTCCTGGTTGAACGGTTAGTTGCTGTCGGACTTTCGTATAATTCAATTTTCTGTTTGTTGGCTGTGTCTTTGTTCTCCAAACCTTAGTTGTATTCAAACTTGGTTGTGGGAGAAGGCACAGTGTTTCCACCTATGCCTCCATCTTGGCGGAAGTCCTGGACTGTATTTTTAAATTGGGATTATCCTAGAAAATCTAGTCACATCATGTAAAATATGTTAGCGCCATCCCACCCAGAGTTCATTTCTTTGCTTCAAGAGTGAAAGCATGTTCTGGAAGTGTGAGTAGAGATGATTGTCTCCCCACTCTCCCACCACTGTATCCCTCAAGGACCTCAGAGACTGTGTGCCCTTGGACTTCGGGGTGGTTTTTACAGCTCATAGGGGAATAGGACACAGGTGGATACATTTCCACACATGCGTCCTGATTTTTGTGGTTTTTAAAAAGAAGATTTCTAGAGAGAGGGGGATTTCATTTATTTCTAGAGAGAGGGAGAAAGAGGGAGAAACTTCAGTGTGTGGTTGCCTGTCACATGCCCCCAGCTGAGAACCTGGCCTGCACGCCAGGCATGTCGCATGACTGGGAATCATACCCGTGACCCTTTGGTTCACAGGCCAGCACTCAATCCATGAGCCACACCAGCCAGGGCTAGTTTTTGCATTTTGAGGCTTTCTCTAATTTATTTCTGGGTAAATTAATGGGTATGTTATCTATGTATGGAATTAATAAGTATGACACCTAGTCCTTTATTAATTATCATTGATTTCTTCTTAAAAAGAATTTTCATCTTTCTCATTCTTCTGTGAGCACATTTGTACAGTGCAGATGGGCCACAGAGGATTTCTGCCATAGAAACATGTCGTCCAGAGTAGTTTGAGGTGGCTGAATTGGAGGTGCATGCCAGTGGGGTGGTAGAACTTGCTGGCAGTGGGAGCAAGGGCACTGATTTCACTTGGACCCTCATTTCCTTTGAGGAAAGGAAGCAGGCGTGGAGGTAACCCAGAGCTGCTTCTGTGTGTTCTACTTAGCTATGGTTTCTGAGTAGCTCTGGGGTGGGAGCTGGGCTGCTAAGAGCCTTGAGGTTTACTTGTCCTCCCTCTGTCTGCTGGCCTATTCTGAAGTCCTGCAAAGACTAATAATTAGAGCAGGAGCCTCAGATGTCACTGGATTATATTCAGGCTGGTTTGGACTTTCCTTGAAGACTAATTATTCTGGTCAGGAAATCTTTCTTTAGGCCTAACTAGAGTCCAGCACAATTCATTATTCCCTTCAGCTCAGTTACGCAAGCACAAAGAGGGTGACCACTGGGGATGCCTTTGTGTGGGCACAAATGCACTGCACACGCTGCATCCCAAGAGTCATGGAGCCATGAGAACTGACACCTTGAAGGACATTTCAGTCTCCCAGCAACCTGGATGTTGGTTGGGTATTATTTCATGTCCTGCTAGGGCAGAAGTGGGGCTGTGCTAGTGATGCAAGAAAAGAAAGAAGCTTCAAGAAAAACTTGGACTGCAGATAGGGCATTGGGGGAATGCCCAGAGCTGAGAGTTTGGGGCCATGGACCACTTTTTGGCAGATGACCTTGGAGCTTAAGGTATTGATCCTGTGAGTTAGTCAGTGCTGATCTGCTTAAACTGTAGGTGGTACAGATACACTGCACCTCCAGGGAACAAAGTGGCATTATTTCTGTGATGGTGAAAAAAATCATTGGTGGTTGCTTTGAAATACCTTAAAAAAACATTTCAGGCAGGTAAGGATTTTCTCTTATGTATGGGGACAGTCACAAGGAGGCATTAGGGTTGCACTTGGACGAGGCTGGGTGAAGAGGGTAATCAGATGCCAGCCGCCCAGTGGTTAGCATCAGCAGCCGCTGCCATATGGCTTACAGGAGGACTCCTGTTGCCCAGTGGTTTGCATGAAGACTTGTTCTTCACGGCCACTCACTGGATGAGCATCATCAGAATCCTGGAGCCCCGAACCAGGGTCAGCTTTCCTGAAGCCTGGACTCCTGCTTCCACCTGGACAGCAGGGTCCTGAGACCTGGAGCTGGAAATTCTTTTAGGCAGGCTGTGTGTAGAATGAATTCTAGCCATGCTGGAAGTGTTCTGTTTGATTACTTAAAGCTGTGGTCTTCAGTTGGGGACCACAGTACCTCCAAGGCCTGGCATGGCCTGGAGTCATCTCAGATTCTCACAACTGTGTGGGGTAGAGGGGGTTGCTACTGGCCTCTAGTGGGTGGAGGCCAGGGATGCTGCTAAACATGCTGTTTGCACAACAGAACAAGCCACTCCACCCACAAGAGAGTGATTGGGCTGCAAATGCCAAGAGTGCCAAGGCTTAGGAACCCTGTGAGATCTTGTCAGTGCCTTTTTTAAATTTTTCAAATATTTAAAAAATAAAATGTGAGTTGTTATCATCCCTGTTCTTCAAAGGTACAGAAGGATTGGGTTGTCAGATTTTCTGGGAATGAGGGACGCTGGCTGGTGTTGTAGGTGCCAGGCAGGGAACAGGGGTGGGCCTGTTTCTGGTGTGGAGGGGTTTCCATGGAGTGTCCCTGTGTATCAAGTGACCACAGGGCTAGCAGAACTGCTTATGCCTGGCTTTTACCTGGGGAGCACATGGGTATCATTTCCTGTGGCATGCTTGGACTATATCACACCTGTGTAATGGCCCCATCTTGGTGCTGGTCTCCAAGAGCAGCAGCTCTGAGCAGCTGGTAGCCACCACTGATTTTACCACTCCTGCCAAGCTGAGCTCCAGCACTGTCCTGTCCTCTCCTCTGGACCTCCCTAGTCAACCTGCATGTAATAACCTTCATAGCCTTTGGTGGCTGGATTTTGCCCTTAACATTTAGTTAAGGGCAATACCTTTCAAATTGTTACTTCATTTTTATACAATATTACTATTTGTTTTAATTTGTTTAAATGTTATCTTACCAACTAAATTGTGGGCCCCCTCCCATTTGGGGGCCCCCTGATAATTTTTGGTATCTTTCTGCATTGTCTGGCTTGAGGCTTAGATGGCAGAGACCCAGTCAGTATTTGTTCAGTTGAACTTGGCATCTCTGTAAATGCACTGCTGCGGAACTGCTGCTTTTAGCTTGAGAAGATGGGAGCTGGGGTGCTTCTGGGAGAGGGATTAGGGATGTTGTGAGCATGCAGCTTTTAATGGTTCCTCACCAGAAAGGGGAATACCCTCCAGAGGACCCCAGAGAACCAACGGGGGGGGAAGTTGTGTGGGCCCCCTTCACTAGGACCAAGAGAGGCATAAAGCAGTCACTGTGGGTGTCAGGAGTCCCAGGAGGAGGACAGGCCTCAGTTACTTGGGCAAGTGCCTGTCTCGGGCTGCTTCTAGAGCCCTTTCTGCTTGGGGTCTTCTGCTAGGTTTGGACCTTCCAGGAACTAATTACTGCTTTTCTTTTCCACAAGGCTCTGGGTTTCAACTACCCTTTGAGAGTCACTTTTGCTTTGGGGGGAAGTTTTTTTCTCTCTACACCAATGTACCCTGTAACTGGTGGGTGTGGAGAAGAGGCAATTTTCCCAAAAAAGGAAGAGAAATTTCCCAAATGCAAGCTTAGGCGTAGTGGGCCCAGGGCAGCCTCACAGACAAGTGGGAGCCTGAGCAGCCTGGCTGGGCCTCTGGTGTTCTAGCTGTGGGCAGAGTGAGGGGTCTGGGAACCCAGACTGCTGCCTTTCTCCTCTACTTTTGTTTTTCCTCCTGCAACTCACCCATTATTGTACCAAATCCTGCTACTTTTTGAGCTTTTGGGGACTGATGTAAGGCTAATGTGCTAGCACCTTCAGAACCCAAAGGTCACTTTCGGAGGCTTTCCTAGAGAAACACCAAGTCCCAAGGGAAAGCGGGCCCCGAGATTTGGGCAGGGTACACTGCACAGTGAAGCTCTGGGGCCCTTGTTTTCATGTTCTCTTCCTTTTCCCTCCTGGAAGCCGGCAAAAAGATGGTCTAAGCCTCCTTTGTTTCTAATTATGGTAAAATATATGTAACGGAATTGACCATTTTGACCATTTTTAAGAGTACAGTTCTGTGGCATTAAGCACATGTATGTTGTGCAACCATCACCCCATCCATCTGCAGAATTCCTTTCATCTTGCAAAACTGAAACATTGTTCCTATTAAACACTTACTCCCCAGTCCCCTTCCCTGCAGCCCCTGGCAGATCCCATTCTGCTTTCTGTCTAATTTTGACTTCTCTAGATTCCTCACATAAGTGGTATGTGCTTTTCTTGGGGAGTAGTTGTGGGTTTGACAATTCTAAAGGTTGTGAAGGTCCAGTCAGAGAAGCTACTCTGGGATGTGTGTGCTCGTGTGTGAAGCTGTGAGCTTGGTCTGAACACTTTAGAGCACACTGAGTGCTAACAGGTTAGTTTCTGGCTCCTTGACACTTTGCTTCCTTTAAGACAGAGTCCCAGAGGTTGTTTTGACCTCAGGACCTTTGCCCACTTTATTTTTGAAAAAATTTAGGCCACAAAACCCTGAGTAGGACACAGTATCCACGGCCATAGAAGAGTGAAGAGGGGGAACCTCACAGCTCAGCCCTACTGCTTTTAGGGCCTGTCTTTGGGGTTCTCTCACTCTCTCTCATCACATTGTTGTGCAGACATTCCCCTGAAGGAGAATCTCCTGAGGGCAGGCCCAAGTATCCACAGTGTAAGTAACAACTTCCTGTGGTTTTTTAGGAACTACTAATATTTGAGAACCCCTGCTTTAAACTCTGGCTGTGTTTCCCTCCACTTGGAGCTTATCTAGACAGGCCAGTGTGTGTGATCCATTGGTAACCATGGTGGCTCTTGTGTCCATAGATGCAGGGCAAGGCCTTGCGGTCAAAAGAAGGCCCTTCTCATGGTGAAGCTCACAGCCTTTGGGGACCCATGTGAGCATGGGAAGATGAAATACCAAAGCAAAACGGTGATGCACTTGTTAGTCAGGTAGTATGTGGTCTGGGGAGTCAGAGATGTCTTCTGGGAGGAAGGACAGGGTCTTGGCCTCCTTCCTGCTTGTCATGAAGGTTGGGGAGGGGCGGCATGCTCTGCCCAGCACTCTGTATTGGCCCTTCATGCACAATCTTTACTGTGGTCTTCACCACAACATGTATTGCACAGATGGAGAAACGGAGGCCCTGGGGGTTTGTGAGGTTGCTCAGCTTCTGAGTGACAGAACTATGATTTGTAAACAGGTGAGAAGCCTTCTGGGAGAGTGATGGGATCTTTTCCCAGCTGTCCTGTTGTTTGCTGTGTCTAGCAATGGCTGGCTCAGCCTACCTCTACTGTCTAAGTTCCGGGGCGGGGGGGAGGGATGGCCCGGTGGCAATGACCAAGAGCCAGACTGTGCTCTCAGCATCTTGCCCACCCCCTGGGTGTATCAGTAGCCACAGACTAACTGGCAGTTCCAGTAATTTCCCTTGTGTCTTCTAGGTCATTGAACTAAACTAATTTTAGACCTGTTAGTCCCTGTGCCTGGTTGAAAAACAGAGAAGTTTCCTCGGGCATGGGGAACGCTCATGTTCGAAGGATGGGGTGAGATGGAGAATCAGAGAAGATATTTTACCGATTAGTCTCCAGTTTTTAGATTTACTTTAAAATCTGTCATGTGTCGGGCCGTGCCTTGGCCTTCGCACTTTTTTCCTCATGGTTTCAGCTTCCAGGGGATGGAAGCAGGCCTGTTATAGTAGGTGCTGGGAGCCCGAGGAGCATAGGGAGAGTGTTCGTTTGGGAGTCTGGGAAATGTGGGTTTTCATCAAGTTCTGCTGTTTTTGGCTAAATGGCCTTGAGCCAGGCCCTCCTCCCTGCCTATTTTCCCTGAAAAGGAACCTCACAGCATTGTTGGGCCTGTAGTAAGCCTGGGACAACCTTCCTCTCCTCTGCTCCGCTGCTCTTCCCCAGTGCTTTGCTTGCCATGATAATAATGGTAGTTCTAAAAATTAACTTTGAACACAGAAGTGTTTGTTTTTATCCTTACACTAGCCTGTGAGCAAGATGGGGCTCCCAAAGAGGGAGAGCAGCCCCCATGTCCCTGCAGATGCACTGCATTTCACCGAGGTCTCTAGGTGCTTTCATGTACAGGCTGGGAGACTTCTGCCAAGTGGAATTCTGCGCAGAGTTTCCTGTGGCCACTAGAACAAATTGCAACTAATCTGGAGGCTTAAAGCAACACATTTGTTCTCTTACAGTTCTGGAGGTCAGGAGTTCAAAACCAGGATCTCTGGATTGGGCTAAAGTCAAGGTGCCAGCAGGGCAGGTTCCTTCTGGAGGCTCCAGGGGAGAACCTGGGTCCTTGCCTTTCTCTGGTTCCAGGGGCCGCCTGCCTGCCTTCATATGGTTTTATTTTTTGTTTATTGGCTTTTAGAGAGAAAGGGAGCAAGACAGACAGAAACACTGATGTGCTGTTCCACTTACTGATGCATTTTTTGATTCTTGTTTGTGCCCTGACCAAGGATTGATCCTATAACCTTATTGCTTTGGGACAGCTCTCTAACTAACTGAGCTACCTGGCCAGGGTCAATCTAAGTTTTAAAATGGGTGTGATCTGGTGCTACTTGAGTTGCATTTGTAGACTGTTTGCAATCCCTCCTTTCCCCAGCCCCTCCCCAGCCAGAGTGAAGAGTATACCTGACAGATGTCCTCCTGGGGCAGGTTGTCCCTGTGCCTGCAGGGACAAGGCACTTCTTCATGTGTTGACCATTTAACTAACTTATTTTTCCACAACATTTAACTTGTGAGTGCTTGCCACTGTTGGCTGATGCGTGAACAAGTCTTTCTAGATAATCTTGAGGTCAGTGTAGGGGCTGATGTTCAGGAGGAAAAGTGGAGAGTAGCTGGGAGATGGTCAGGGGGCTACTGGCTACTCAGTGGGCCATGGCCCAGTGTGCTGGCTCTCCAGGTAGGCACATCCTGGGAGTGTTCAGGAGTTGTAGACCAGCAGGGGTATTCAGAAGGTGAGTCCAGTGTATTGAGGTGTTTGACCCCTGCCCACTTTAGTTTCCTTAGATCTGAGTCCCTCGTCCCATCTTTCCTTAATCATGGCAACTAAAAATACTTTTTGCCTCTTGGGAGGGATGTTGTAATAATTCATTGCTTAATGACTTAAGTATGTTAAAGATAAACTAGAATCTGTAAGTATATATTATGCATGCAAGGCCTTCCTTGGCTGGAAGGTGAGGTACTAGTGCAGTCCCTGTGGTGTTTGTGCGGTAGCCTCCTGGCAGCAGGAGTAGATAGCAGGATGAGGGGTGATTGCTGGGAGTGCGAGCCCCCTGTACTTGGCCTGCGGGCTTCCTGCAGGCCACTTTGGGCCACCTTGAAGTGATTTTGACATGTTAAAGTGAGTGAGGTATACCATAGATGAGCCCAGGTGGGATGGGGAGTCTTCAGAGCCAATTGACAATGAAGTCCTGTTGGCAGAAGATAGGGGGTCAGTGCTGAAGCCTACAAGTGCCATGTGCCTGTTTCCTTTAATGAGATAGGTGAGAGTTCGTCTACTAGAACGAACCTAGCAGATGCAGGGGCATTTTCTGTGTGTCTCTATGGGATCTTCAGTGCACATGTTATTCTCTGCAACCTGGGAGCTGAACTTTTGCCTCCGCTACCTTACCTTTCACCTAAGTTGGGTAGGAGCTTGGGCAGGCACAGGCTTGTTAAGGCGTTTGAACTTGGTATCTATTGGAAAGTGCACTGTTTTGCCTCTGGTAACTTTTTCTGGTCATTTACAACTCTGCATGCTGAACCAAGTGATGTTTTCCACATAGGGAACAGTTAGGGGATGGAAGCCACCAGCGGTTAATAATGGGAATGTTTGGGCGATGAACAGAGCAGACTTCTGGGGGTTAGATCAGAGAGGTTTCTAGAGGACCCTGATCTAGATCTTTGTTTTGTGGGTAGGGAGACCCAGCACAGTAGGTCACACACTGGCCCATGGGGCATCAACCGGTAAGTGAGGAGTGAGTAGCTAGGTTCCCTGCTTTCCTGGCCCCGATCTGGGTAGTGGTGGGAAGGGGAAGGGTCCCTGTTTTATGTACTGGGGCTGGAGTCTGGGGCGGTACAGGCATTTGTACTTAGGGTGTTAGGATCTTTTACATGGATCTTTTAATTTGTTCCCTTGGAGAGGGAAGAGTTAGAGGCAGACATACAGGAACAGGTGGCTAAAGGGGGTCAGGTTGAAGGGAACAAGCAAACACCAGCCAGGTGAGATGGGAGGGCTGGGCTGGAAGCCATGAATCATTCTCAAGGACCAAGAGAAGGCCAGGGTCAGACGTGATCTTTCTTCTTCTGTTCCTTGTCCCCAGGACGCTTATCTCCACGAGGGCCTCCCTCTGCAGGACAATGAGCACCTTGAGGCAGGGCCTGATATTTGCCTGCATAGACAGGACATTGAATAGTATGTCCAGGTATGGGAGAAGCTCAGTGCATGTTGGCTGATAGGATGGTGAGTCAATTGGTCTGCCATTGGCCTTCTCTTTGGTGTTTGAGTCTGTTGTAAACATTTTAAGAAGGTCTCCTCCTGAGAATCTGCCTTCTCTCACTTTGACATCACACTGACAGAATTTAGCAACTTTGGGTTGCTTTGTGAATACCATTCTTTTCTCACTGGAACTGTCCAGTGTGCTTACCTTCTCAGTTATGTAAGTGGTGAATCAAATACAAAAAAATAGTAATTACGTGACTGCCTCTCTGTTCAGTGCCCATGAGCCATAATGAGATACCCCACATTCTTCTCTCTGTCTTCCCCAGGGTGCCTGCAGCTTTTGAGTGAGGAGACTTCTGGACACCCACGATTAATTAACAGAGGAGGCTGGCAATGGT
The DNA here is from genome assembly GCF_014824575.4 of Sturnira hondurensis. Lineage (NCBI taxonomy): Eukaryota > Metazoa > Chordata > Mammalia > Chiroptera > Phyllostomidae > Sturnira > Sturnira hondurensis. The sequence continues at coordinate 3,115,150 of NW_028090728.1, read as the reverse complement.
TTCACGTCTTATCCCTTTAGGTGCCATCTGTCCAGCTCTTGGAGTGTGTACAACTCTTTTAGTGATGGAAGGAGGTGATGGGGTGGTTGGAGGAGCAGTTCTTTTGGGTTGGTGAGGCACTTTTATGGCCTTTGCTCTGCTCCTGGATAGCAGCAGAGGATGGGCCTCATTGACGTCCTTGTTGGAGATCATGCGAGCCATGAATGGACTTCTCTGTGGCCCTCAGAATGAACGTTTATGATAATGGACTGGGTGGTTCCTTCCCTCCTTGCAGAGAGAGAAATGACTTTGGGTATTAGGAAAGTAAACAGCTTGAAATAATGGGTTAGGAAACTAAGTAGCAGCAGGGAAAGAACTGTTGAAAAAGAGTCATTTTATGGAAGTTAGCAGCAGAAAACATTTGGGTTGAAAAATAGCCAGGTAACTAGTATTAGTGTGTTCATTGTGTGCATGCAGTCCTCACACACTCACAAACACACATGTCTTGGCAACTCGAGGCCAGGCTGCAGAGCCTTCGAGAGGCACGGTCCCTGCACCTTTACTTTTCACGTCCCTCTTGCTCCACCACCTACTCAGGACCCCACCTATGTGCACCCAGCTCTTCCTGCCTGACCATATCTTTTGCTTTGGACCTTCTTGGGAAATAGGAAATAACTGAGAGTCTGAAGAGCCAATCCACTTAAGATGTTCATTGTAAGTAGGCAGCTTACTGCGTTGCTGTCAATGTCTTCTGCCCTCCCTCTACTCCACAAACACTTTTTCAGAAGAATCTTTTCTTTGTCAGGGAAGGTAAGGGAATGTTCTTTATGGTGGGAAAGGTCTCTAAACCCAGGGAATGATTCCACTGGTGGAATCTCAGAGACAATGGTAAGCCAAGTGGGGCTAATTATGTAGTAGGTGTGTTAGTTTCCTGTGGCCTCTAGAACAAATTGCAACTAATCTGGAGGCTTAAAGCAACACATTTGTTCTCTTACAGTTCTGGAGGTCAGGAGTTCAAAACCAGGATCTCTGGATTGGGCTAAAGTCAAGGTGCCAGCAGGGCAGGTTCCTTCTGGAGGCTCCAGGGGAGAACCTGGGTCCTTGCCTTTCTCTGGTTCCAGGGGCCGCCTGCCTGCCTGCCTGCCTGCCTGCCTGCCTCAGCTCATGGCCCCTTGTTCCCGTCACTGCAGCCTCTTTCTTCTGTTACTCTATGTCCTCCTCTTCCGTGTCACATCTCTCTCTCCCTCTCTCTTAGGAGGACACTTGGGATTACATTTTGGACTCACCCAGATAAGCCAAGGCAATCTCCCCATCTCGAGATCTTTACCTAAGTCAGAACTGCAAAGTCCCTTTTACCAACTAAGGTAACATTCACGGGTTCTGCAAACTGGGAAATGAGGATCTTTGAGTGCCACTTCTCAGCTGACATAGGAGGTGTGACTAGGAACTAATGTGAAGTGCTCTGGAAACAGAGTAGGGCTAGCAGACTCTGCCTGGGTGTTTCCATAAAAGAGATGATCTGAGCCAGATCTGAAGGGTAGAGCGGCATTGCCTTAGACCAGGCCAGGAGATCAGTGGGAAGGACCAGCCACCTTCTTGGGAGAAGTGTGACTTCCATGTGACCAGAAGGAGTGGGCTGTCTCTTCTTTACATCATTGCCCTCTCTGGTACTTCTCTCACTCTCATTTTGGGCAAGGTTAAATAGTGCTCCTGGTACCACTACTAGGCCTGAGGTGTGGGCACCAGACACAGGAAAGGCATTACATAGATGAGGGAAGGGAAGAAACTGGAGGGAAGGGACCACAAAAGATGGTCCCTGATGGCATAGTCCCACCAGGTGTCGCATGTCCCTCCTTCCACAGCTGTCTGTTTTCACAGTATAATCAGTCATGGAATGTCAGCATAGGAAAGGACCCCAAAGGACTGGCCCCTCATGCTGATTAGGGTGATAGAGAAGTGGTGTAGCTCCAGCCATGTGACATGGAGCCTGGCATCACAGACTTCTGACCCTGCTCCGACTTGAGTTAGCTTGTTGAGACAAACCCCACAACGTGACATGTGCTGTACTAGTAAGGCCCAGCATCCTTTTCTAGTGGCCCCCAGGGAGGTGAGGGAGGGAAGAGTCTCTGTGCTGTCCTTGAGGAGTCTGTGTTTACTTCTAACAAGGGTGGTGTTGCTTACCAAGCTGTGGGACACTTGGATGCATGAATAGGACAGTGCAGATGGAGGAGGACAAAGGCTCCTTGAAAGCCGTGGAGGCTTTGAGGACTTTGTGTAGTCCCAGGTATGACCCACCTCCAGCCACGTGGGAGCACCCTTGTCCTGGAGCAGAGGAGAAGGGTGTTTGAAGCATGATTCTGAGGCCGGATTCCAGCCCAGCTTTTGTGGCACCTGCTTTCTGTCCCTCCTCAGGTAACTTTCCTTTTGGGCTTCCTGGATGGAGGGTGGTGGGCAGACTGTTCCTCAAAGTCTAATATTGGCATAAGTGATTCATTATCCTTCCTTTCAACCCTTGGAAAGGAAAGGATGGGGGTTGTACCTGTCTCCCCGTTAACCAGTGAGGTTATGGTGGCCCAACAATGCTTCTAGGTGCCCATGCTTCAGCAGGAAGTCAGTGTGTGAGGATGCTTATTAGTGACATCAGGCTGTCTGTCTAAGGGTGTGGTGGCTGTATCCAGGGCAGAAGCCTGAGGCTCACTTCCTCAAGGCAGCCATGCACATTGTTTGGAAACAGTTTGCCTGTGTGATAAATGTAGAGGTAAAAAGAAACCATGTGCCAATTACAAGTGCTAGCTGCTCTCACTAGGCTCACATTTAATCTTCGAAATGGCTTTGTGGGGAGAGCAGTAACTTGCCTAAGGATAAGGTTTTTTTCCTTGCAGAGCTGGGATACCTGCATGAAGTCATGGGTCAAAGACCTGGAGGGTGGAGCTGCTCTGGCTCAGTTCCCAGACATCCCTACTAGCTCAAGGATTCTGGAGCTTTGCATGGTTAATGTTTGAAGAGCTCTCATATGGCAGGGTAAACCATAGCAGAAGTCTTTACCCCTTTGTGGTGTGGTTTGTGGATTGCTGACACCTGTTGAGTACCATAGCTTACCTAGCTGGCACAGAGAAGTGACAAGGGGCAATTAAAGGCCTAGGCTGCCTCTTTTCCTCATTCCGGTGGGGTGGGAGTGGGGTCGGGTGAGGTTTCATTGACACCTGGGTGTGGAAGACATGCCCAGCCCAACATCCAGTGCATTCACAGGAGCAGGCTCAGTCAGCACCATCACATATCCTGGTCCCAGTGATGTAGGGGGCTGTCCTGGATGTCTCATAACGGACCAGGGGTACGGTTGATACCGTGGTGTTGGCAAGGTCCTCGGAAGCATCCTTTAGTCTAGCCCTCACCTTTGACAGTTGAAACAGACCCAGTGGGGAGGAGGGGCCTCCACACACACCTACCAGTAGCTTTCAGAGACACCTTTGTCCACTCCAGGCTGTGCTTCTCACTCCTTGGAGTGGGGTTGTGTGAACAGAGCAGCGTCCTCCCCTTAATGAGCTGCGAGTGCCTGAGAAACAGACACACCTTCATGTTTTCTGTACCAGTAAACCCTCCTGTCTGTAGTAGGCTCTCGTAACTGTAACTGTGGGTGTCCAGGGTTACCCAGCAGTGGTTGCAGCACCACACAGCTCATCCTCATCCAGGGCCCTCTTCACTGTGCCACATTGCTCTGCCTTCCTCCCTGCCCCACCTCCCTTGAAAGGTGGAAGCTGCTGGGGCTCTCTTCACACCCTTGGGAGAGCTGAGGGTGTGAAGAGCGGGGGGAGGGCAGCACAATGCAATGCATGATGGTGGCCATGGGCTGTGATAGGAGAGTGGTGGCATGTGTGTCAGGAGAATGCATCAGATTTCTTACCTTTGGGGGCCTCCTTTCCAAGAGAAGAGGAGAACATAATTCATGCTATATGAGAAAGAGTTAAAAAACAGTCAGCCCCGACCGAGGTGTACCTGGGCATGGTTGGTACATAAGCATTAACATTTAGTAGTGTGAAGTGCAGTCAGAGTACCATTGTAAATGGGGTTATACTATTTCATGGCGGTGCTGTGGCAGCTTATACTGGAAGAGGGCAGGTACTGGGGGTGAGCTTTAGATGAGAGCCCTAACTAGGAAACAACCCGAATACCTCACCAACCCTTACCTCACTAGGTCGTGTCTGGCATGTGCGTTGCCTCTTTCTGTCCATTCCCTCTCCTGTCTTGTACACCTCTCCCTCTCCCCCTTTACCCACCCTCCCTGTTCCTCCCTCTCCCCTCTCTTCCTCCCCCTCTCCCCTCTCTTCCTCCCCCTCTCCCCCTTTTATTTTGAATTGCCCATTTTATCTCATTGCTCACTTCTAACATATTCTCTAAGGCATTGTGTCTCCTTGCTCCAAACAAAGGCAGTGTTATATTGCAAAGTGTAGCTAACACAGAGTTACTATTTTCAAATAAACTTACTTCATCCATGTAGACACAGTTAACTTGCTCTGCTTCATATCCTGAGACTTGTTATAATAGTGTGGAAAGCTTGTATTACTTGATCAGGAAAAGAGTAACTGCTGTGAGTCTGTGTCAGATACACACTGTTTGTTATTTATTCTACACAAACAACAGCCCTGTCCTTGGGTTTGGGTTTTAGAAAGGTGCACACCTGTAATTCTTTGTCTTCTCTTTCTTTTTTGTGGTAGGAATGGGGATGGGGAAGGCCAGGACATGACTGGTGGGAATTTTTGAAGGTGCCCCTGATGCTCCTTCCTTTCTCTTTATTTGCTTCCCTTGGCCCACTGGACCAGGCCACGGCTGTTGCTGAAGTAAGCCCGAGTCCCACCTTTGTGAAGCAGGAAAAGAGGAGTGAAGGTTTCCTCTGAGGGTCACTCAGCATTTTTACCCGTGTTTGTTACCCTGCTAGGCCCTGTAGGGAAAGACACAAGCTCACATAGGTGATGGTGATAGACACTGAGATGTCTTCTTGTATGAGAACACCCTGTGCTGTGGACCGTCATGCGTGCACTGAGAGCAGTGTTTGGGGAGGGCTGTCACTGCTGCCCTGGGAGAAGGAAGGCCCAGATATCTGCAGAAAGGAATGGATGTGAAAACTTGTATCTCTTCTGTTTGCTCATTCATTAACAGTTATTTGTGCAGTCACAGGTGTTTGTTCTTCAAGGATGCTGTGAGGGTGGCCTGTGCAGTGATTTGAGGGGTAGAAGTGGGAAGAAGTCTGCTGTATAGATCCTCTGGTTTAGTAATATATGAACATCTGATAGCTTGGTAGCAGTTTTGGTCATGCTTGTTTCCTCCATATATTATTAGCTTTATCCTGTCTGGAAAAAAAACAGTGTTTGCCTAATATTAGAACACATTCAGTTATTTGGTTTAAATTTTATAATAACCCCCCAAATCAAGTATTCAAACTAACAATGTTAGAAATGATCTTTTCATAACTGCTTCGGGCAACACATAAACTTTCCTCCACCAGGTGCCCTATTGAGGTTGTTGAATTAGAGGAACAGTTCTTTATTTCTGATGGTCTTTCCCAAGGAAGAAAATCATACATGAACACATCCTAAAGAGAAGTAGCACGCAGAGCTAACTAACTGCTTACCTGAGGGCCCAGGAGATCAGTCTCTGAGATCTGTGGAGGTTATTTTATATTCTCATTGGTGTGGCAGTAGGGCAGTGTTTTGGAGGGTTATGTAATTTATCCATTTCTCTTCCTGTACCTCAGTATTTACCTTGGGATCTTACTATGCTCCCCAACATAAACAAAGGCTGAAAATGGGCCCTGTGGGAATTTTAAAAGCATTGTTGGGGCTTTTCCCCCACAAAATAATACATGCATGTATTTTACAGTCAAATAATGTAACCGGAGGCTTGTAATGCGAGTCTGCTACCCTGCCCCCTTCTTCATTACTCCTGAGCCTGTCCCCAGAGGAAGTATAGCTAGAGAATTCTAATACTTACCTCTGTGTAAGTCACATGTTTATATTGTTACTTCTTGAGTTTCTGAAGATGGGAATTAGTTCTTTCATCTGCATGGTTTTGCCACACACAACACACACCTGCATATGTGCAGACACATATGTATTGTTGCATCTTTCCTCAGCCTTTCTCTATCCTACCAATATACTTAATGTTAGGGTTGAATCAGTGTCTAAATGACTGTGTTTAAATTACTATGACTGTGTGAAAAGTGTACATTCAAGTCATGTAGGAAACTAGGATTGTATTTCTTTTCACATTTAGTTTCTCTTGCAGTTAATAATCACCTCCTCCATCTTCATTGTCTGTTTAACCTTAGTTGAACTCTCAACTTTTTGACAGAACTGTAGAACTCCTCTTAGTGTGAGCAAGTACCTAGTACAGCGATTCTTTTTTTCAAGGTAACGTTCTTGCAGAGCCTCTATCCTCTTGTTCCCTTTGGACTGACCCTTCTCCAGGCCTGCTGCAGAGCTCTTGACCTGGGTTTTGCTTCCCACCTGGAAGTTCCATTTCTTTCTCTCCTGGATGTCTTAGATGAACCTCTTTGTTTGTTTGTTTACTTCTCCATTTGGTGAAGCCCCTTGACAAAGGCACATGGGGAAAAAACTTTGGAGAACTTGTATGTCTGAAAATGCCTTTCTTACCCACACTCTTGACTGGTAGCTGGACTGGTTATAGAATGTTAGATAGGAAATAATTTTCCTTGGAAATTAAAAGGCATTCTTCTTTGTCTTCACTCCCACCATCACTGTTCAGAAGTTCATATACAAAGGCTCTGGTTCCTGAATTTTTGTAAATAAATGGAATTTTCTCTCTGAAAACTTTAGGAGCTTTTTGAATTGAGTTCTAAAGTTGTATGAAGATATGCCTTGGCATGGGTCTGCATTTTTACATTGAGGTAGAAGCCTGTGTATGTACTAGTGTGGAGAGTTCTGTCCTTGTGGTCCAGAAAGTTTTCTTGTATTTTTTTCCTCTGTTAATTTCCTTTGCATCATTTTCCTTGAATTCCTGTTATTTGGCTGTCAGTTCTTTTGGACAGAGTCTGTAATTTTATTATCTTTTTTTGCATCATTTATCATGCCTGAGATTTCATTAACCTTGTGTTAAACCCTTTGTTTCTTATTCCAGCTACCATATTTCAATATTTTTATTCTGATTCTTATGCCAGTGATCATATTTTTAGAGCTCATATTTTGTCCTCTGTGCCCCTTTTTTATCTTTTTATAGCATCTTATTCATGTTTCATGAATGCAATACTTTTTCTTTTAATTTCAGTTATTTTGAAGTTTTATTGTCTCTGGTCTGATTTGCTCTCTTCTTAGTTCCCTTTCTGCTTAATTTGGTCTTGGTCTTTTTAAAATGAGTGATGACTCTTAGCTGAGAGCTTGTATTTAAGAAGGAGATTGCAGGGTATATGTGGGTGTACTGACTGGCTGGGCTTACTTTAGAATGACAGGAAGGGCCCCGGCTGGTGTAGCTCAGTGGATTGAGCGCGGGTCTGCGAACCACACAATCGCGGTTCGATTCCCAGTCAGGGCACATGCCTGGGTTGCAGGCCAGTTCCCAGCAGGGGACACACAAGAGGCAACCATACATTGATGTTTCTCTCCCTCTCTCCCCTTCCCTTCCCCGCTAAACATAAATAAATAAAATCTAAAGAAAAAATTAAAAAAAAAAAGAATGACAGAAAGGGAACTGGCGACTTTGGGGAGACCTTCAAATGTGTCTAAATACAAAACCTCTCATCTCTAGGCTATGGAGAAAGCCAGTTAGTGGTCTTTCTGTTGGGCTGCTTAGTTTCCCCAGACAAGGTCCTCTCATCTCCACTCCAGGGAGATGTATGGGCAACAGAAGGACTTACAGTTGAGGCGAGGGTGGACCTCAACTCTCAGGGTGCATACTTCTACTGAGCTTCCACCCTTTCTTCCCACAGCAGTGCCTGCTGCCACCTAGTCCAGGGCCTTTCCAGAGACCCACCCTCTGGTAGCCGTTGGTGGGAGCTGGGCCCCTGGGATTTGGGGCTCCATTCACAGGTGCTGACCAGTTCTGCTGCTGTTGGCCCCCTGGTAGTCAGAGAGGCCTGGAGCCTCCAGGCCTTAATCTGTTTAGAGTTCCAGGACAGTGCCAGCCTGTTTCCTCCTGGTTCCCTCTGGAGGGTTTCTCTGCTCTTCTTAGTTACTTTCCATGCACATAGCCACTTCCTGTATTCCAAAATTTAATTAATATTCCCATATCTGCTGCTGTCTCCTCTCTAGTTTTTTGTCCTTCAAAATTTATATCTTTTAAGAATTCCTATGTGGTAATTTTTATTAGGATTTTAGCAGGGACTTGAACATGTTTAGCCATGTTTGCCTGGCAGTCCCACTGCCGCATTCCCTGACTCGGTGTGCACACTGAGGGCGCATGCTGGTTGACATTCAGGGTGGGCATTGCCTTCCTGCCTTCCCACCCCTTTTTCTATGCTTTTGTTATTTTCTGTCCTTGTTCTTTCCTGTGTGGGTCATGTTCCTCTGGGTCCCTATAGCTTCTTGCGTGTGTGTGGTGCTGGGGTGTGTATGTCTGAGAGTGAATGTACGTGTGCCTGCCAAGAGATGTGTATATTTTCAGCTTCTGAATTAACTGTACTATCTACACCTTTTATTGAGGAAGAGATACTTTCATAAATAGTTGAGATTATGGAGTCTTCTGGTTCAAACCAAAGGGTTAATGATTACTGCAGTTCCAAAAAAGTTAGAGAGAGACTGTTTATCTAATCTCCTCCAGTGAATGAGGCCCTTTACTGATGGGGCCCAGCCACCTCTCACACCAACAATAAGACCCTTGTTGTCATGGACCAGTCAGGTTCTGCAACTGATATTCTGGCTGCCTTGAGAAATGCCATCAGGGAGATCTATGGCTTGGGCCCGTCCTTATCCCAAGGCCACACAGACAAGCCTACATAGTGCTGTTGTATTTTCCTCTTCCCACATTAAATGTTTTCCTGATGACTCTCTTCTGGGGACCTTTGGAAACCATGGGAGAGGCTGAATTCATTCATTCACTTACTATTTGGTTGTTTACTGGCTGTGTGCCATGGGCGGACTGGTAGCTGGAAAAATAAAGACGAGAAAGGGTCCTTGCCCTCCAGGATCTAACTTCTGTAGTCAGGAAAATGGAGGGGTCACCCATCATGGGCGACATAAGTGCTGAGGCGAGTGGGAGAGGGAGGGAGAGAGAGAGAAAGAAACACACACACACAACCCCTACTCAGCCACAGGAACCAGGCTGGTGAACTCTGGGGCTTCCTGGGAGAAGCAAATTGGGGATGATCAGGAAATGGAGAGGGAGGTACTTCTAAATAGAGGGAGTGTCTGACACTGAAAGTGGGGCCAGCCAAAGCTCCCAGGTGGTAGGGAAAGCTGGGGCTAAAGAAAAAGTGGTTTCTCACCCCTGCTGCCAGAACTAAAGTACGTACATTCATGGTGAAAACTTTGGGGAATGAAAAAGCATGCAGACAACAAAGTTGCCCATACATTACCCAAAGATAAAAATCGATTGATATTATTATTGTTGTATACTTATCTCTGGGGGTGTTGTATACTTGTCTGAGGCCTAACATTAAGAATTTAGAAAAAACTCATCTTTAATAGAACTGTTCTAACCATTCTCATGTCGCCATTGGAAGTATAGTCTTTACTAGTTACATACTCTTCCATCAGATGGATGTTTGTTCTAGTGTTTACTGTTGGATGTTTATGTTGGGTTCAAGTTTTTTCTTTTCTTTTTATGTAATTCTTCAGCACAGACTCCCAGAGTGTGGTTCCGAGTGTGTACATTTTGGGGGCAGTTGATAGTTGTTGCCAGATTGTGCTCCGGAAACACCACTCCGTTAGCAGTGGGAAGCCGCCTAAGGTCACTCACTTTCTCGTCCATTTTCCTCATGTCCAGGGCCTACATCCTGGTTTGTGTAGCTGTTTTGGAAATTGTAGAAAGAAGCTTCTTGAGTGAAGTACCCCACAGAGGTTTAAGAGTATATTTGTGGTCTTAAAAGAACTGAGGTAGCCTTACTTATTGGAAGCTTGCAGATAATTGAAAATGTGTATTTTAGATTGCATTTGGTCCTTCTACTGTTGATCAGAGTCAGCACAAAGGGAGCTGGGGTGACTGGCACCTCACCCCACCCACTGTGACCGCTTCTTAGAGTTGGGCGGGCTGTTGAGGACACCCTATGTGGGGGATGAGAGGTAGGGTGCTGCACCCAATGTCCTGCCCTAACTCAGTGCCACCCAGTGCTGCTGTGAGATGGTGACATTTGCGCAGCTTGCGTAAATGCTGAAAACTTGACCAGACAGCAGTAGCAGAGAGAGTGGAGAGTAACCTGCAGGGATCTCAGCTCTCAGCTTCTCTTTCCTCTTCTTTAGAGTCTAATCCTGCCCCTGCCACACTCCAGGCCCCTTGCTCTGAACCCCATCCATTTGGCCTTACAGCATTGGGATTGAAACAGAGTCATTTCTAGCCCCAGAAGGTCCCTACTCACTTAATTCCCATGTCTCTAAAAATATCTGAACCACTTCCTGTACAGTCTCCTCCCTATAGAATCTGATTCTCCCCCTACCCCTCAACTTAGGGGAAGAAATAAGATCTCCCTCTCATTGCACTCTCCAGGCTCAGAGTGGAATAAATAAGAAATGCTGAGTTTCCACAGTTAAAAGGGGGGAACTGCCTTTATTCCATCTGGAGGACTGCCACTGCACCTAGGTGCAGGTCTACACTGGAGGGTCCTGCCTCCTCCTCCGAGATGGGATTCAAGGAGGAAGAAAGAGGGGGGGACAAGTGTGCAGACCCCTTTCATCCTTCTGTGTGTTGGGTTGCGGGGAGCCTGCAGTGAGTCTTGGTGTGGGAGTGAGGTTGGACTCTTGGGTCCCTGGCTGTGAGCCTGCTTGTTCAGCACAGACCAAAAAGGAGACTGTGGGAAGTCTCCAGCCTCCAAGCAGCTTGAGGCTTCTAGAGCTTTCTCAGGCATTCACAGAGCCTTAGACCCCTGGCCTGCCCCACTCGCAATTCTTGGATGCTTGCCTAATTGAGGCTTTATTTATTTCCACATTTTCCCAGCTTTGTATAAAAAACACAAGCAAGTGGGTGAGGCCTACAGATACTGAGAGTATGGGGGTGGGGTAAATGGGTGGCTGGGAGGGGGAGGAATACTCAAGGGTCTGCTCCCTTCTTTCAAGAGAGCTGTGGAAAGGAGGAGCAGGGAGAGCCAGCTAGGACAGATCAGCTGCCAAGCAGAGTAGCTGTGGGAAGAATTCCACCCCCCTCCAAACCCAAAAATAGCCGTGTCAAAGGCATAAGCTTTGCAAATGGGGAACCAGCTGAAAACTGTTCGCTCCTCCTCTTCCCGCTTCCATCCAGGCCCTTCTTTCTAACCTCTTGCCCAGTTAGAGAAGGAAGGGCTCACCCAGTACTGTGCCCTCCCTGGTTCCAGCAGAGAACTCCCAGGGTAACCAAATCCCATGAGTGCACTGACAGGCACCATGTCCTTATGGGAAAAGCCATCCCTTTATTTGCTCTTCTTGTAACTTTGAATTTTCCTACTTAGATTTGTTAAAGTGTTGCAAACCTTTAGCTAAAATGTAGACAATTAAAAAATACATAAAGATTGGTTTGGATCTTGAAACTAAGGGTAGCACTTACATGCAAGAGAGCAGATGACATGAAAACGGCTGCTTTTTCCAGTTATAAAATTAACATATTTATTGTACCAATTTTGTAAAATCAGGGAAGTACAAAGATGAAAAGGTAAACCAACTATCCATAGAAATCCTCTGATATGAACATTGTGGAGTTTAAATGATGACAGGCCCTTTTTTGTTTTACTGGTTTAGAGTTAGTCCCAAAGGAGAACTCCTTCCAGACGCCACACCTCTGATGTCAGCCTGTCACGTCAGTAGTCAGCAGGGGGTGTTCAGGAATGGGCCAGCCTTCTGGAGGTGCCGTGTATCTGCTCACTGGGCATGGGGCTGACTCTTGGAAGCTGTCTTACTTTATTTGGGCTTGTATAAGTTCTATAGACTGAGTTTCTTATAAACAGTAGCAATTTATTTTTATAGCCCTGGAGTCTGGAAGTCCCAGATCAGATGTAACATGGTCAAGTTTTGGGGAGGGTCCTCTTCCAGGTTGCAGATGGCCGACTCCTATCCTCACAAAGCAGAAAGCAGAGGATACAAGCTTTCTCCTGGATCCTAGAATGGCACTAATTCCGTTCATAAGGGCTACTCCCTCATGACCTCATCTAATCCTAGTCACCTTCCCGAGACCACACCTCCTAATACCAGAGTAGGGTTTCAACATTGGAATTTGGGGGAAGGACAAACATTCAGAAAATGAGAGGCCTTTGGTGACTCTGGTCAGGTTTCACCTCTGCACAGTAGCAGTCCTGGGCAGAGGGTTGCATAAATGGACACAAGTGTGGGGTGGTAATGAGTCACTCTGGAGCTCACAGCTCATTAGTCCAAAGGGATTCTGACTTGAGATCCAGGTTATTTAGAGTTCCTCCCGAATGCCCCAGGTAAATCTGGCCAGAATCGGGGTCCAGTGTGCACACATCATCATTGGGAAGACAGAACAACCACTTGGACAGTCCAGATGCACAAGTCACTTCAAGCAAGGCTTTTCCCCACCATGGAACCAGTCAAAATGGAACTGAATTGGATGAGTCTATCCTCAAGAAATCTGTAGGAAATAGTGTTGGGGAAGATGTAGCTGCCTCTCCTGTGAGCTACAACTTTGCCTCTGGACTTCTCTGGAGCCAACAGCCACCCAACCTAGGGCCCAGGGTGGCAGACTTAGCCAACTACCATGGGCTCCAGCAGTTTGCAGGTGGCCCTGCCAAGGCACCGGTAGATGTGGCCTCCGTGGCAGAGGAGCTGCCGCTGCTGCTGCATGGTGCCAGCATCTGTAAGTGGTTCAATGTGGGCATGGGGTTTGGCTTCCTGTCCGTGACCACCCATGCATGGGTCACGCTCGACCCACCAGTGGATATCTTTATGCACCAGAGTAAGCTGCACATGGAAGGCTTCTGGAGCCTGAAGGAAGGTGAGGTGGTAGAGTTCACTTCTAAGTAGTCTACCAAGGGCCTAGAATCTATTCGAGTCACTGGCCCTGGTCGGGTGTTCTATATTAAAAGTGAGAGACAAGCAAAAGGGAAGAATGTGCAGAAGTGCAGATCAAAAAAGACAGGTGTCACAACTGTGGAGGTCTAGACTATCATGCCGAGGAATACAAGCTGCTACTCCAGCCCAAGAAGTACCACTTCTGCCAGAGCATCAGCCATATGGTGGCCTCATGTCTATTGAAGGCCCAGTAGACCCACAGGGAAAGCCAGCCTACTTTTGGGGTGAAGAAGAAGAGATCCATGGCCCTGCCCTGCTCCCAGGTGCCCAGAATTGAGCTACAGTGTGTCAGAGCCTATCCTTTTGAGATCAGGAAGTTTCAAGGAGCAGGCATCAATCAGCAGAATGGAGAAAGTAGGGACAGGGTGGGTAAGGGGCAGCTGGCACTGCCGTGTATCTCAGGCTGGGTTCTACAGCCTCAGCCCCTCTTTCTTGGTTGGGAGGAGAGAGGAGGCAAAGGAACTCCAACCACGTTCTGTCCAAATGCATGCGAGGGCTTTGGGGGAAATCCCTTTGTGTGTGCTTTATTTGAGTCGCCAGCTTTTGAAAGTGATCTGGATAGGGAAGTTGTTTTATTTTTAAAGAAGGATATGTAATGATAATATTTCCCTTGCCAGAGTGAAAGATTAACATGAAATCAGATTGATGAACCCAGCCCACAAACAATTACATTCTGTGAGAGGGAATCTCTCAGGGCTACAGCAGGATTTTTCCTTATCCCCCACTCTTTGGATATGGTGCTGAGAATTGCCCCAAGCAATGGGTTGTGACTGTAGGCAAAGGGGATGGTTGGGGAACAGCTGAAGACCTGCTGCTCCTAAGCTCACTGCCACCCCATTTCTGGGTCAATACGGTTTTCTGTGGTGTTTTGGATAACTGCCCTTTGGGTCCTACTTTCTTCAGGATGCCAGCTGCACTAGTTGCCAACTGCACTAGTTGTGTGCAAATGATGTATCCTGTGCATTTTAACTTTTTTCTTTTTTAAAAGATTTTATTTATTCATTTTTAGAGAGGGGGGAAAGGAGAGAAATACCAGTATGTGGTTGCCTCTCCCGTGCCCGCTATACTGGGGACCTGGCCCTCAACCAAGGCATGCGCGCTGACTGGGAATTGAACTGGCGACCCTTTGGTTCGTAGCCTGCGCTCAATCCACTGAGCCACACCAGCCAGGGCTTAACTTTTTTTTTTTAACATAAATATCCTGGTTTAGTATTTTTGTGTACTTTAATCTGAAGCCCTCATTTCTGCACACTATGTTCTCAGGTACATGAGCAATCTCAGGGTAAGTGGGCAGCAGTGGTGGGTCTGCACAGCAGGACTACTTTTTGTTGTTTTTATCATCAGGGAGAACAACTATTTGAAGAGTGTAGCCTATTGAATTGCCTCCTTTTTGCCAATTAGAGCTGGGTTTTCTGCCATAGTGCCTTCTTGAAACCCTTCCATCTTCAGTGTCTTGTGGAAGACTAGATTTTAACTGGGTGGCCCTGTTACTTGATCTCATTCTACTGGAAGATTGCAGACTGGTCTGAACAGGAGTAAGTGGTTACTGCAGAGGTTAGGAGAGGTGGGCCTAGGTGAAAGGCACAGAAGGGAAGCTAAGATCAGGTGAGGGTTGCCTATATATGTGCAACCAAAGATTCCTGTTTCAGACCTCTAGTTCTGGGGTTTGGGACTCATATTACACACCAGATCCGTCCCTTACTAGTTTGGGCTAGGCTTACCATGCACAACAAGGGGTGTGTGTATGTGCATGTTAAAAACAAAAACAGGTTAATAAAGATAGGTTTTAAAAACAATACCTCTGTACCCACTTTGAACTGTCCAGGGATGGGTATATGAAGCAACAACTAAATTCCTCAACTTTTAAAAATTCTTTGCTTTTCCTCTTGGCCTGCAGAGAGACCATAAGTGATGGCTTCTTTGTGATGCCCAGAGCCAGTATCCTGCCCTGCTGCAGCAATGACTAGTGTCATAGTAGCTGAAGGAGAAAAGCAGGTTTCATTTACATATTGTGAGATCACCAAAAACCTATCCGACTGCATTGGAACGGGGCAAATGTAATAGAATGCATTGGGTTATGTGTGTCTGATTCTGGGTTCTTGTCTCCTGCAATTGCTCCCTCCTCTAGTTAATGTATTTGCCTGGGCTTTGTAGGACTACACAGTAGCTGATTTTGGTGATTGCAAAATGGCCTAGTTTGTGTAAATGTGTTGGTCTTTCTCCATATTCTTTTAAGGTTTTATCATTTACAGACTTCTTTTTGTATTGAGAAAAATAGCTAAAGAATGTTTGACAAAAGGTTCTGCACCAGGCAAAAAGGATCTGAAACATAAGCTTGGGGCCCCTCTTAAAGTGGGGGTTTTGAATCATCCTTTCTTTGGTTTTCTCTTCCCCTCTTTTCTATTTTGGACCAGATCTCCTGCCCTAAAAACTTGACTCCTGCCCCATCTCCTCTTTTATCTGCACCGCTCCCCACACACACACGCAAAAGCCCCTACACCCGCGCACACACACACACATTAAATGTATGGGTGTCACCCTATCTCTTAAATGATTTGTGAAGACACTTCTACAAGGAGGACATACAGAGGATCCAGAGACATATGAAGAGATGCTAAATATCACTAGCTATCAGAGAGATACAAATTAAAACCACAATGAGATACCACTTTACACCAGTCAGAATGGCATCATAAACATAGCAAAAAACAACAAATGTTGGAGAGGTTGTGGGGAAAAGGGGACCCTAGTTCATTGTTGGTAGGATTGCAGACTGGTACAACCACTATGGAAAACAGTATGGAATTTTCTAAGAAAAGTAAAAATGAATCTCCCTTTTGACCCAGCAATTCCACTGCTAGGAGTATATCCTAAGAACCCTGAAACACCAATCCAAAAGAACCTATGCACCCCAATGTTCATAGCAGCACAATTTACAATAGCCAAGAATTGGAAGCAACCTAGGTGCCCATCAGTAAATGAATGGATCAAAAAACTATGGTACATTTTCACCATGGAATTCTATGCAGCAGAAAGAAAGAAGGAGTTCCTACCCTTTGCAACAGCATGGATGGAACTGGAAAACATTATGCTGAGTGAAATAAGCCAGGCAGTGAGAGACAAATACCATATGATCTCACCTTTAACAGGAACCTAAACAACAAAACAAACCAGCAAAATATAACCAAAGACGAGACTTCCGGCCAAGATGGAGTGTAGGTGGAAACACTGTACCACCTTGCACAACCAAATTTAAGGACAACAAAGATTTAGAAACAAAAACACAACCAAAACAGACAGAAAATTGAACTGTACAGAGTCCAACTACAACGAATCATTCATCGAGACCGGTAAGAGGGGCAGAGTCGGCAGCTGGCCGAGATGGGTTGAGGCAGGGAAAAGTGGTGGCTGCCGGACCAACCCAGGTGTGCAGGTGGTGGTTGGCAGATCCCAGGCATGGGGTGGCGACAGGCAGACCCAGTGAGGGCACAAGGCAGCTGGCTGACCCCGGTCACACATTTGTACACAGATAAACCAGGTAAAAAAATGGACAGTGAGACAGACCTTGCAACCCAGGGCCCAGCACCGGGAAATAAAGCGTAAAAGCACCAATTGAAAAAACTTTCGGGGGTTGAGGTGCCGGGAGAGGCTCCTAGCCTCACAGGAGAGTTTGTTGGAGAGACTCACAGGGTCCTAGAAAGTTCACAAGCCCACCCACCCAAGAACCAGCACCAGAAGGGCCCAGTTTGCTTGTGGGAAGTGGCAGAGGGGACTGAAATCTGAGAGAGAGAGGAACAAACGCCATTTCTCCTTCTCTGACCCTGCCCCCAGTCACAACCCAGCGACTGGGTTGACCCGCCCTGGTGAACACCTAAGCTTTCGCCCCTCATATGTAACCGGCACGAACAGACCAAAACATTATGGCTCAAGCAGAAGAATAGTTCAAAGCCCCAGAGCCAATACTTCTAAGTGACCAAGAGAGAGCCAACCTATCAGATGCACAGTTCAAAATACTGGTGATCAGGATGCTCACAGAATTGGTTGAATTTGGTCTCAAATTTGATGAAAAAAATGAAGGCTATACTAACTGAAATGAAGCAAAATGCACAGGGAACCAATAGTGATGGAAAGGAAACTGGAACGCAAATCAAGGGAATGGACAAGAAAGAAGAAAGAAACATCCAGCCAGAGAAGAATGAAGAAACGAGAATTCAAAAAAAATGAGGCTTAGGAACCGCCAAGACATCTTTAAATGTTCCAACATCCGAATTATAGGGGTACCAGAAGGGGAAGAGGAAGAGCAACAAGTGGAAAACTTATTTGAACAAATAATAAAGGAGAACTTCCCCAATCTGGCAAAGGAAATAGACTTCCAGGAAGTCCAGGAAGCTCAGACAGTCCCAAAGAAGGTGGACCCAAGGAGGAACACACCAAGGCACATCATAATTACATTAGCCAAGATTAAAATGAAGGAGAGAATTCTAGAAGCAGTAAGAGGTAAGGGGACAGTCACCTACAAAGGAGTTCCCATCAGACTGTCAGCTGATTTCTCATAAGAGACCTTACAGGCAAGAAGGGGCCAGAAAGAAGTATTCCAAGTCATGAAAGGCAAGGACCTACATCCAAGATTGCTCTATCTAGCAAAGCTTTCATTTAGAATGGAAGGGCAGATAAAGTGCTTTTCAGATAAGGTCAAATACAAGGAGTTCATCATCACCAAGCCCTTATTGTATGAAATGTTAAAGGGACTTATCTAAGAGAAGATAGAAAATATGAACAATGAAAGGACAGCAAACTCACAGTTACTAACAACCACACCTAAAACAAAAGGAAACTAAGCAGACAGCTAGATCAGGAGCGGAACCATAGAAATGGAGATCACATGGAGGGTTAGCAACAGGGGAGTGGGAGAAGGAGAAGGGGGGAGAAGGTACAGAGAATAAGTAGCAAAGATGGTAGGTAGAAAATTGGGGGAGGGCAAAAATAGTATGGGGAATGTAGAAGCTAAAGAACTTGTGACACATGGACGTGAACTAAAGGAGGGGAATGGGGAAAGAGGGTGTGCAGGGTGGAGGGGAATGGCATAATCAATAAAATATATTTATAAGTAAGTAAGTAAAAAATATAACCAAAGGCACTCAAATAGAGGACAGGCTGACAGTGACCAGAGGGGAGAGGGGAGGGAGTTTCAGGAGAAAAGGGAAAGAGTTTACAAGAACAAGTATGAAGGACACATGGACAAAAACTAGGGAGTGTGGAAATGAGAGGGAGGTGGGGAGCACTGGAGGGGTGGGATGGGATGGGAGTGAAAGACAAAAAATTGTTCTTGAACAACAATTAAATAAATAAATTATTTTAAAAAATTCTGAAGAAGTGAAAAATACTCCATCCCTTTTTCTCAACACCCTGAGTCTAGACTTTTTCTTGATAGTTGATTCAGGCCAAACACTTAGATGGCTGTGTGTTAATCTCTAACTTAATCTCTAATCCTAGGGTAGAGGAGCAAGGAGGGGGCCTTTCATTTGGAAAGTGGGGTTGGGAAACCAAGAAAGGGAGAATGAGTGTATATTCACATCACTCAGGAACTTTTATTCGGGTGCAAAAATCTTAGGTCAGAGTAGCCACAAGATTGTTTAATAGGAGATGGACGAATGTAACTCAGGTTTACTGCTAGAAACCAAAGCTTTGTGTGAAATTTTGAATTTATGGGGCAGGAGGGAGGGAGGATAGGAAAGTATGTACCTGTCTGTTCTTTCTTTGATTCCTTCTCATTTCTGAACTACAGGAGACTGAGCCCCCTTGGGCTTTGGTGGCCTCCATTAGTGGGGACTGTTTATTTGATGGGTGGGTTTGCTGTGCCAGGTACTTCTTCTTGCAATCTATCATTTTGTAAAACACCTGCTGACTTTTTCCTTCTCATTTCCCTGGGTAGATAAAATGGAAGAATAAAGGCTTACTTGTACTGGGGGGTAAGAAATCTGTAGAAAATAATGGATTGAGACGAGTGGATTTGAATTTCAGCTCTGCCACCTGCTAGCTGACGTTGAACAGTTTTTGTAACCTTTCCAAACTTCAGCTTCCCCATCTGTGGAATGGAGAGAGTAACAGCAGCTTTTTAGAATGATTGTGAACATTGAATTAGAACTCAGGGGAGCTACCTTTCCTGTCTTCCCTGCCACCCTTCTGTGTCATTGGGAGATTCATCTCAGGCTTTAGGGAGAGGGGAGGAGAACTTGTGGCCACTTCCTGCTCATCTCCTGCTCACTATGGCTCTTCAGGTCGCAAGGCACATCTGCCAGGAGGGCAGGCCCTTCCTCTTAGGTGCAAGAGTGCTTGCCAGCTGCTTAACAAGCAGCTTAACATTTTGGTAGTATTATATCCAGGTTTTAAAAAACAAAACAAAACAATGTGTTTCTCATGTTCTGTAAAAGAAAAAACTTCAGAAACATTTTGACAGTAGTATAGAAAACAGCAAGGACTCCAATTGTACGTATATTTTCCTGTTTGGGGGAATTATTTATTGAGGGTAGTCTTCTAGAACTAGAACTTAAAAAGACAAAGAATATTGATGCTTAGGGATTTTGTTACAAGTTTCTAAACTCAGAGGTGGCAGCAGTGTGAGTTTCTCTGGAGGGGCCTGTCCAGGCCACTAGCTCCTGCAGCTGTACCTGGAAGGCCTGTGGCTGTGTCTCCCCCTGGCAACCCCCTAGGCAAGGCGTGATCTACCTGTGCTTTGTGTGACAGTCCTGGGAAGAAAGGCCTGGAAAGGAAGGAACTTCTGGTTGGGGACAGTGATCTGAGGGGTATCTCCAGTTTTTGCCTCCCTATTCTTAAGGGCTGTTGCTGTTCAGTGTTGGGGTAAGAAGGTGATGTCCATCAACTCTGCTAAGCTCGCCAGGGGCCCCTTCTATCCTTTGGCCTTCATGAGTTCCTGCCTTGTGTTCTGTTCTGTCAGACATTACAGGAGATCCCAAAGAAATAAACTTCTGATGCTTCCCGCTGCCAGGCCCCAAAATGCCCGGGCCTCCAAAGGCAACTATCTCCCTTCACCTCTTTTCCACATCTTTATGATGGTGCCAGTGAGTGGCCCAGGGCTGAGGCCTCACTTGTCAGCCCTGTGGGGAGGAGGGAGGAAGGACACATAGAGAAAGTGTGAGTGGTTCCATGCATCACTCACTCTTCTGTGCACTAGGAATAGCCTCCCCCTCAGGGTTCTGAGGAGTTAAGGAGATAGCTGGATGGAGTGCCCCATGTGCTGGGTGCGTATATCTGTTTGTTACCCAGGTCACACCTGCTGGCAGCTCACCTATCCTCCCTGTCTCCTGCATTTCCAACCCAGTTAATGGGTACCTGTTGCTGGGGACTGTGGCACACCCAAGTCTCTGTGAGAAGCTTCTCTAGGATTGTTTGGGCCTGCTGGGCAGCACAGAAGCAGACATTCTGTGCTGTTCGTTCCAGGCTGACCTCTAGAAAAACATTTGGATGGGGTTCATTATCTTTCCCCCTCCCACCAAACCCCATGTCTTCTGGGGCTTGACCTCAGCTATTTATCCCTTTTGTAACCATTCTGTCTAGCATGTATCTACCCCTAGAGCTAATACTGTACAGCTAGCAGCATGTGTCCGTAATGCATGCTTGGATGTCTGTGGCTGGGAGTATGTCCACCTCTCACGTTCAGTTTCCTATGGGCCATCATGTTCAGTTCTTTCTGTGCGGTGCCTCCTGTCTCCTTGTCTTACCCATACTGTTTAATCTGTTCCCTCCAGACAAGACCCCCCTGAGGTCTTGTCTCCTTTGAGGCAAGTGGTATGGTAGAGCAAATACTGGGCTGAGAATCAGAAATCTTGGTTACTCCAGGCAGCTACTGAGTTACTTCTACTTCCTGACACTTTGGTGAAAGTCTAGAGTAAAAGTTTTGGCAAAGTAGGGAACTAAGAAGTCCTCACTGCCTCCTCTGGTCCAGTCAGCTTCCCATACAGAGGAACCTGGCACTGTGGCCTGGCCTCTTGGGAGCCCTGTGCTCTCCATCTCTGCTGCTGGAGGGAAGCTTAGACTGGGTGCATTCTTCTTACCCCAGGCCAGCAGCAGTGGTGTTGTCGGTATCCAGTTAGTTGTCTTGGCTGTTTTGGAAGTGGTGGCATCTATGTTTAGTGAGCTGCCTAGTTGGAGGCCTTTCTGAAGCTTAACCAGATCACCTTGTATTTTAATCCAACTGTCTATCCTTCCCTTTTTTCATGAGAAGAGTTGATGTTCATGACCCAAACAGAACAGTCTGTTTTTGCTGGAGACAAAGGCTCTAGCTGTTGAAACCCTGCCCCTTCCTGGCCCCTGCTTTGTTTCTTAAGTAATTTCCAGTGGATTGTCAGTGTTGATGGTGGTTCCTTCCTGATACAATCCCTGTTGGTGAAGGACTGTCTCCCTCGCCTGTCTTCTGTACTGGGATATCACGGAAGTGAAAAGAATATTGAAGAAGATGGAAGCATAAGATTCTGTGAGAAAACAGATTGATTTCAAATATGCTCTTCTTACATCCTGCTTCAGATAATGGCCCTTTGCACACCATTTCCTTCAGTTCTGATGCCCTCATTTTATTTTAAGCTGCACAAATCAACTCTTTGAGTAAAGCTTCTTTGTTCATTTTTAGCAATAGGACATCTCATAGGATGTGAGGCAGGGTATTTTCTTGGGAACGTTCATCATTTAGCTTTTCCCCCAAATAAAGGAACTTTGTATGACTCTGGCAGCTGTGAGAATGTGGAATATATTCACAACCTGAGTGAAGGGTTTCATCCTGCAACCCCAACACCATCTGGAATTGTGGACCAACATTTCGGAGACAATCGAGGTCATCCAGTAAATTCCCCTGGCCTCTCAGCTCATCCCAAGTACAGAATCCTTGGACTGAAGTTAACTCAAGGCATTAATTAGCTTCCCAGGAGAGGTGGGTAGCACATGTATTGTGCTAGTGAGGGGTGCTTCTCATGTGTGCCTGGGAGGGTCATTAGCAGGCAAGAATTTAGGGGCAGTAAGATGAGAAAGGGTTTCCTCTGGACACCTCCAGGGATCCAGCCTACCCTAATTGCTTGCGGGACAGCTGTTGCTGTGTGGGCGTGGGGTGGAGAGTGAGACCAAGGCTCCTTGCCTCCTTCCTAACTTGCTTCTCAGCAGGTCTGAGCTGCCTCCTCTTCACCCTGACCGAGGAGTCATGCCCACTGTGTATGGTTGTTATGAAGAGTGAACTGTAAAAGCTTCTAGGCATAGCTTCCTCACTTGGGTGTGCTGGGGCGCATGCTCCATCACAGTGGTCAGGACCCGCTGCTTCTTGTGCCAGGGTATCCTGGAAGTTTGAAGAAACAAATGACTTCTGTGAAGCAGTGGATGCAGCACCCTGATCTGAGTGTCTTAGCTCTTGACCTCTTTCTAAGGGGCACTGTCTGGAAAGTGACGCTTTCTGGCTATTCCATTTGGTACCTGTTTTGACAACTGCCCTGACTAGCACTCAGGGCAGTAATACACCCCTGAGCTGAGCCCTCAGGACCTTGGCTTTTCTTTTGGAAAGTAGGCACCTGCTGTTTGCTGGCTTGTTCCTTCATTTGGTGATCTACAAGTGTCTATTCTGTTTCTGCCTTTAATCTAGGAAACAGGAGGGGCCCTTCCTTCTCATGTCAGGCAGCTCAAGGGGGACAGGTGCAGGGACATTTGTGGAGGGAAGTGCTGCAACCCGCTTGCAGATACCGGGTTGGGGGAGGTGGAGAGCTGGAGGCAACCTGCAGGGATCCCTGAGGAGCTGAAGTCAGAGAGGCAGAGAGGGAAAGGTGCTCAGGAGAGACAGGAGTTTCCTCATCTGCAGAGAGAATTCACTAGGCTGTTTAGGGGAGCCTTGGGGGTCACACTGTCCTTGTGAGGGAGGAAAGAGGTGGGGACGCCTTCCTGCCCATGCTGTCTACATTCCAGATATTCCTGGTGGATCCCATTGTGGGGGAGTGTTTGTATGTATGTGTTTCTTACCCCTTCCCTCTCCCTACCACCACATCCTGGATGAGAGCCTGGCTGTACTTGGATGGAGGGGATACTGGTCTGAGGCCTTGTATGCAGGATGTGGCTCTGCTAAAGCCTCCAGGAGTCGGAATGAGGTTGGATGGTCAATTGAGGTCAGGATGGTATGTTTGGTTGTTAATTCAGAATCTTTCCATGGCAAACATGACATTGTTTGACTTTCTGTTTGGCATGGGCTGCATGAGTTCTTATAAATTCTATTACATGGAGATATCAGGGAAGTGAAGGCCAGTGTGTCCAGAAAACCCAGAAACGGGGTCACAGAGGGTGGGCTGGGGCCTGTGGGCTGAGCAGGACTCTGACTTCTAGCCCCTGGCTTGGCAACTTGCTAATTGTATAACTTGAAGTAAAAAACATCTTTTGGTAACACTTGTATTGAGGTGTAATTCACATACTGTAGCATTTACCTATCTAAAGCCAGCAAGTTAGTGGTTTTTATGCAGCATCGTCAGTCAATTTTGGAACATTTTCATCACTCCAAAGAGAAACACCGTATCCTATAGCAATCACCCCCATTTTCCTGCAGTGACCTCAGCCTCAGGCAAGTTTCTGCTCTATAGGTTTGCCTACTCTGGACATTTCATATCAGTGGAATCTTGTAACATTTGACCTTTTGTGTCTGACTTCTCTCACTGAGTGCAGTGTTTTTGAGGCTCTCCCACAGAGTAGCATGTATTAGAATTTCATTCCTTTTTAAGGCTGAATACTTTTGTCATAGGGATAGGCCACATTTTGTTTTTCCATTCACTTGTTGGTGGACATCTGGGTGGTTTCCACTTTGGGGCGCCTATGAATAGTGCTGCTGTGCACTCTGTGCAAGTTTTGTGAGGACATTTGTGTTTGCAGTCTTCTTGGATATGTATCTGGGAGTGGAATTGCCAGGTCACATGGTAACTGTTTAACATTTTGAGGAACTGCCAAACTGTCTTCCAGAGTAACTGTAGCATTTTACATTTCCTCCAACAATGGGTGGTGCTAATTTCCGCACATCCTCCCTAAAACCTGTCCCTGTCCACCTTTTTCATTATACTCATCCCAGTGAGTGTGAAGTGGTATCTCATGATTTTGATTTGCATTTTACTGATGGCTGGAAAAAACTTTAACCTCTCAATATGTTTTATCGAAAGTAAAACAGATGATAATGAAGAACGTGTATTTTATTTATTTGTCAAAACATTCTTTTAAGCACTGTGTGTCAGCTGCTGTTCTTAACTGATTTATAAACATTAGCTCATTTATTCTCTGTGACAGCCTTTATCACGTAGGCACTATTTTTACCTCCATTTTATAGATGAGAAAAGCTGAGGCCTAGAGAACCAAAGTAACTTGCCTAAGGTCACATTGTTAGGCCACCATTATTCAAAGAATGATCAGACACGGTGCCTGGCATTTCCTTGGCTCATTAGCAGCAGTTTTTCCTGGATGCACATAGTGAAATAGGTGTGATCTTGCTAGGGCCACATGTTCATGAGTTTTGCTGCTGTTTATGAGCCTTTGGCCATATGAACTAGTGGTGATGGATTACTAGAATGTATTTTCTCTTACCTGATAGAGAATTACTTATGTGTCTCCAGTAGAGGAGATATACCGTGAAGGTTGTTCCCCATTGGCTGGTGGCTGTGCATGTCATCTTTCCTTTCTGTTAAACAGATAGACCAAGGCTACAGAGTAGGAAGCCGCAAAGATAGAACCATTTCATCATCCTTTCTTTGTCCCCATCACACCTCCTTTATTTGCACCACAAAGACAGAGACCTGATTATTTTCTTTCAGCTGTGTTTTCTCAGCTGAGCCTCTACCAGCCTGTCACCCAGGTGCTGGTGGGCCAGCCATCTTGCTGTAGGGAGCGTCCCCTCCTTTCTGAATGTGGGCCCTTCCAGTCTCGCCTTCCATCTTTCCCTCCAAAGAGTATTTGAGGCCCAGCAGTGTGGGCCACCTGCTGTATTCAAGATCCTACACTCTGTTATTTCCTGAAACACTCTGGGGCCCCAGTGTGGGGCACTTGATAAAAGTCTTCTGTCTGTAGAGAAGACTGGTTTGGGGATTGGTTGGTACATGGAGCTGAGAGGGGTTCTGACTGGTTTGGGGATGGAGCTGAGAGGGGTCTTCCTTGTTGCTTTCAGGTACTTCTGTGGGACAGCCCCAAATTTCCACACTGTGTGTTCTGGTGTTTTCTTTTATATTTCATCTTATATTGTGTTTTCCTCACTTTAGGGTTATTTAAACCTCACACACCAAGACCTAGAAATAGCCTTGAACTGTTCATCCTCCAGCAGATACCAGTCTCACTCTCTGTAACCTGAGAGAGGGGCATTATTTTCCTCCCAGTGTCTAGGAGCGCTGCCTTCTGTTCCACAGTGTGGGTTTAATGGCCCCACGGTGGGAGAGGGTTGTAGTGGGAGAGGGCCATGGTGGGACCAGGGCAATGCTGCCAGGCTATTTCACCTGCCACCTCCAGGCTAGCTTCCCAGGGGCCTCTGCTGCCATCTCCTGATGGGGCTGCCTGTTGGAGTCTGTGGCAGACACAAGTAGGCAGAGTTATTCTTAAAACTGCACAGGAGCTCCCCCCTCAGTGCTGCTCTTGCTGGGCAGGACTGCTCTGGCCCTCTGAGAGCAGAGGCAGGAGGTCCCCATCCCAGGCAGAAAAACCTGTACCTCCAGGGCCGGCTGTCAGACTGCCTCTTAAGTCACAGCCATCAAGGTGGGGGACAGGGGGCATGGTGGCTACTAGCTGCCGGTGGTTCTGTTGAGGCCTTGACATGGCGTTGCTATTTCTTTCTGAAGTCTTATAAAGAAGAGAGGTTTTCAAGCCAGGTGCTGTTCCCTGGGGTGTAGCCCCACAGAGGAAAAATGCTCTGCAACCTAGGCAGGGCCTTTTTAATACACTTGAGTTTCTTGATTTTTAAAATCTTGATTCCTGCCCCTTACAGGACATCTCCCACCCAAAAGGAAACTTAAAAACCCTTTTTGTGAGGTAAACCACACATGCAGAAAAGCACACACACACCACACCACAAGGTACACCTTAATCGATTTTCAGGAAGCATAGCATCTCCAGGTGGGTTTGGGGTGGAGGGGGCTTGTCTGGGGTAAATGTTGGTGGGATGTTGCAGTAAGGCGGGGTGCTGTCCTGGGCTGCCATGTCTCTTTCAACCCCTGCTGGTGCCCAGCACAACAGAGGGGCCTGGTACTGAGGGGCCTCCTCACTATTTATAGGGGCTTGGTTTCAGGGACCCTCACATACCAGGGTCCACAAGGCTTGAGTCCCTTATATAAAAAGGCATAGTATTTGTGTACAACCCATGCACATCTTCCTGTATACTTTATACCATCTCTAGATTACTTATACTACCCAATACAATGTAAATAGTTGTACTGGATTATTTAAGGGATACTGAGCAGACAAAATGTCTGTAAATCTACAGTATAGACACAGTCATTGTAGGCCTAACTACATAGTACACACCAGCAACAATTTGACTTTTTCCCCCCCACAAATATTTTCAATGGTGGTTGAATCCATGCATGTAGAACTCATGGAAACAGGACCAACTCTGCTTATTAGTCCATTGATTGGCTGAATAAGCGAAAGGAAACTTGATTCTTACACTCTGGGATTTCTCAGTGAGCCTGTGATTGTTTCTAGGCGTTTCTGCTTCTTGCCCCTTTGTGATCAACTTGTAGGAGCACCTCTGCCCATAGGACTTGATGGTGGCTGGCAGCAAACACCAGTGTGAGCAAAGCCTGTGGTCTCAAAGAATTGAGATGTGATCATTTCTGAGAGGGAGTGCCAAGAACACTTCTGGAGGCTGCCTTCCCAAATAACTTCCTCCTGCCTGGGCCTGTTAGAAGGCCCACAGGTCCACTGGGGCTGGAAAAGGCTCTCCTTCCTGCCCCATGTGCAGCACATGGAGCTCTGAGGCCAGACAAGGCCCACCACAGGATGGGTGCTAGTTCTGAGCTGAGTCTTCCTGAGCACTCAGTGTCTCTGACCAGTTGAAGGCTTTGGACAGACCAGTGGGAGAGATTTGAGATGGAAGGCCCTTTCATAGAAGGCAAGTCAGCCTCTGTTGCGAGCAAGACCTCTGTCCATCTCAGAGGCTGGGTTTGCATCAAGGTGGAGAAGCTTCATGGGTAAAGCACCCCATGTGTGCGCAAAGATTGCTGCTAAGTCTTTGTACCTATCTTTCCTTACCGATCTGTGTGTTTTCTCACGTGTGGAAGGACAGGTCAGGAGTAGCAAATTATAAGGATGGATTTTTTTAAAGATTTTATTTATTTATCTTTAGAGGGAAAGGGAAGGAAAGAGGGAGAGAAATATCAGTGTATGGTTGCCTTTCATGCATCCCCTGCTGGGAACTGGCCTGCAACCCAGGCATGTGCCCTGATTGGGAATCGAACTGCCATCTTCTGGTTCACAGGCCCACGCTCAATCCACTGAGCTACACAGCCAGGGATAAGGATGGATCATAAAACATCACTGTGTCAACGTTGAGCCCCAGGAAGTATAAATTTGGGAATTTCCAATGGAAAAGAGATGAGTGAAAACAGCCAAGATAATGACTTCTTTCTCTATCGCAGGCCTTTCTGTAACTTGCGAGGTTCTTGGATCTTAACAGTCCTTTCACTGGAGTGGTGAAGTCTTTGGAAGGAGTGAAACTTGACACCTTTTATACCTTCCACACATTTTGGTTATTTCTTTGCTCCTCTTCCTGTCATTTGGAATTGTAGATGAGAGGGCATTAGGCTTTGATGTACTTTAGGCTCCCTCTCCTGTGAGGGAGGGTGTTGGTGCTTTTTCTGTGTCTCAGACACACTTGTGTCTAGGAAGAAAAGGGTACTTTTTCCAGGATTTTAGACTTAACACTGGGTGGCTGCAGCCCCTCTCAATGAGAAACCCCTCAGGAAAGGGTTGAGGAGCCTGTGCAGGACAGGGACGTCAGTCCTGCTGCCAGGTTTGGGTAGAGAGTGGAGCCCAGATAGCCTGGGCACTGTTTGGGTTGCTCCTGTCTACCTGGCATTTGGGACAGGCCCTCTACGTAGAGGGATTTCTGGGTTCTTAGTCCCAGGCAAGTTTCCTTCTCCAGGCATGCAGTCAGAATGAGAACCTAGCAGGTACACCTTGAGCATGGCACTGCTGATATGGGTAGATGCCCGGGTTCCACAGAGCTCGCTTCTCTCTGCTCTTTGTCCTGGGTGCCCTAGTTTCCCTGGAGCCTGGTGTCTACAGGGCAAAGGGAAGGGCTTGATGTCTGCAGCTCTGACCTGGCCTATATTCAGGGAAACTCAGTATGCAGACCCCAGGTGCAGGTTCTCCTGAGGGTCCCCTGCCTTTTCTTATCCCCTCTGCCCCACTCAGTGTTCAGAAATGTGAACAACAGAGGGCGGAGAGGGATGGGAAGCCCAGTGATTGTTGATATTTACAAGGTCAGTCTCAAGTTTCTTTGTCTCTGATAACTAGTTTGGGTTCTTGGAATAAATCTGACTTTCTCCCCCAAGGGTGATTTGAAGTCTTTTGGGATTCCAGGCTTTGTGGGACCTGCTAAGCCAAGATCTATGCTGGCCCCAGGTTATGAGGCTCAACATGCTCCCCTCTGGGTCTATATGTAGTTGCCAGGAAGGGGGCGCGCATGTGTGTGGGACCCGCCAGTAAGCTCTGCCGTTCAGTACTGCCCCTAGGCTGGCAACAAGCACTGCACCTGCCTGCCCCCGCACCCTGCCGCCCCGCACATGCTGGTCTCCATCCAGATACTTGCTCGGATCAGAAGCCAAAGGAGCTGGACCCAGAGCTCAGGGCAGGGGCTGCAGGTGTGGGAGTCTGCTTTCCTCATTGCTTGTGCTTTGCCCTCCTTGTCACACAGAAATGCAGCAGCCTTGGCCACGTTCTTTCTTTTCTCATATGTCTCTCGTAGGTGGCACAGTTATGTGCACAGTCTCTGTCTTCCCACCTTCCCAAGGTTTTTGGTGTCACCAGAGGGGAGAGGATTGTCTTCCCTCCTCCCTTTCCCCTCAGGCTGTCCAATGGCCAGCTGGGGTGCTAACTTAAGCACTGGGTGCTAGGGCATCTTATGAAATCATATTCGCGATTATATCCACTATGCACCCCCTTGGCCTCCCACTGTCCACCTGTAACAACAACAAGCTCTTTACCGATGTGTTTTGTCCCTTAGTTTCTCTCTTTGTCATTGCTTTCATTGGGTCCTCTTTGGCCCAGCCCAAAACTGTCAGTGACTTAATACAGCTGGATGGCCAGCCAGCTGTCAGAGATGCCTGCGGTGACATCAGAGATCAGGGTCTACCTTTGAGGTAATTGTCCCCAACCTTGGCTGGACATTAGAAGCACTAGGAGACCTTTTAATACTTTTAATGCTCATGTCTCAC
The DNA here is from genome assembly GCF_014824575.4 of Sturnira hondurensis. Taxonomy (NCBI): domain Eukaryota; kingdom Metazoa; phylum Chordata; class Mammalia; order Chiroptera; family Phyllostomidae; genus Sturnira; species Sturnira hondurensis. The sequence continues at coordinate 3,085,581 of NW_028090728.1, read as the reverse complement.
CCTAGAAAATTTAAATCAAAGTCTCTGGGAACAGAACCTCTATTTAAAAATCTCCCCAGGTGATTCTATTATACAGCAAACCCTGAAGACCATTGCTTTAAGCTCTAAGCCTTCCAGTTTAAGATCGCATGCCTTCTTTCAGCCTTAGTAGTGAGGCTCTGGTCTCCCTCAAGCCTCTTCTTCCTGCTTACAGACCCCAGTACTGGAGGGTGAACAGGGCGATGCCGCAGATGGAGCTTGATGGATGTTATGTCCCCTAACAGCCTTATTGCTTTTAGTCTCACTGTGGCAAACAGCTGCTTGTTTTTTCCACATCTACCTGGCTGGCCTTTAGGCAAGAAAGCGGTTAAATTGTGTGGAATTGCAGCACTCTGTGTCTTCCAGGAGGGGTAGCAGCAGCTGAAGGCCTTGTGAACTAGAATGTGGAAATCTCCATATAAGGCCGAGACTGCTTCAGCCCGTCTGCATGCCACTCAGCTGCCTCCTCTCCAGCTGCCTCCTCTCCACAGAGACCGCTCAGACAAGGCCGGAAATGCAGCCTTTGCCCCAAAGTGCCTTTAGCCCCCTCTCTTTCCCTTCCCCGTATCTTCCCTACTGTCTTCAGTTTTCTCTCCTCTCTTCTTAACCAATGTGTCCTCAAAGAGAGGGTTCAAAAACTCATGCTGAAAGCCTGAAAATATAAAATACTTACTGTCTACTCCACCCATTGCTGAGTAGTTGGGTGTATGGGGACTGTGACAGCTGCTTCTTCTGTAGCTCACTGGAAGGGCTTCCAGGCAGGCAGAATTGTGTACCTTTGGAAATGAGTGGAATTTGCCAGGCTGAGGGCAAAAGGACTACAAAAGCACTGTGCTCCGGTTCAGACAGTCCTTTCCCACAGGGCACTGGTTAACAATTTTGAAACCACTGTGTCCCCATATTGGCATTGGTTGGTTAAGTGAATGTATAGCACTATTGGAATGCGAGGTTACAAGCAAGCAAGGGAGAGGCTAGAATTAACCATATGGTACTGGATTAGAGTTGAAGATATCAGTATGTTTAGCTTCATAGAGACAAATAAAGAGAGAAAGATCCAGGGAGATAATGTGTTATACAGGGTTATGTGTACCTGTATTTCCTTGTTCTGTCAGCTGAGGCCTAGAGACAGCAAAACCCCAACTGCAACAAGCACACCTAGCATCCAGGTCTTGGTTTCTACTTTCATTCTCCAGTAAAAAGAATGAGGGCTCTTTGGAGAAATGGCTGATTCTGGGACTGGGAAATGAAGTATCAATGGAGTTGCCCTTGAAGGGTGGGACGGACACTACCTAGCCAGGAAGCCCAGACTGGTGTCCAGCCACAGGACACAGGGAACTGGGATCATGGGAGTGAAGCTAAAAAGTGTTTGGATTCTGGTCGTGGTCAGAACATTATCAAGGGATTTCCCTTTATCTCCCCAAGACCCTGGGTACTCTACTGCTGTGACCTGTTGTCCTGCTCACTCCTGCCTCTACTGTGGGATGAGTGAGGCCTGAGGATGGGCAGCCAGTGAGTGAGTGAGCAGGAGGGTGACTGTTAAGGCTTAAACTAGCATCCTACCCAGGACTAGTTGTACTTCAGTTACAAGACTCTTTCAGACTGTTCTGTCTGATTAAACCAAGGCAGCAGACCTGATAGGAGAATTGAGGAATAACTCATTCATCAGCACTTCAAGGACTAGCAGCCTTCCACTCCCTCTCTTCCCCCTCATATCCCGAGCTTGGATGTGAGGTCAGACCCTCACTTCACTCCTCCTCTGTCAGGATTGTCCTCCCCCTTACCTGTGCCTCACTCCCTTGCCTGCTGCTTACCTGGCCCTGGGGAAGCCTCTCCCTCCTGGCCTGTTTGAAATGACCTCACACCCCAAACTCCTTTCTTTTATCATTGCTGTTTCATTTTTCACTGTGGCCCATAACCACAACCACCTAACAAACACACTGTATTTATTTTGCTTGTCTGACTCTAGATTGTAGGGTAACCTTCATGAGGTTGGAGATTTTTGTGTTTTGTTCATTACTGTATTCCTAATACCTAGAATCGTGCCTGGCACATACATAGTAGGTGCTCAATAAATGTCTGCTAAATGTATGAGTGCTGCTGGTAGCAGTTGCTTTGTTTTCCTGTTTTTCATATATCTACAGTGTAGAGGATGCCAGCCTCAAATTTATGGGAACAAAATGTTTGTTTATAAAATAAAACCCTTAATAAATATGCTGTCTCATCTCCTGTGGAACTTGGTCTCTCTATCCAGACAGATGTGATCCTTGTGCCATGAGGAGTCTTTTAAGACACTTACTGTCTGTTTTCTGGCCTGTGCATGGCATTGTCCACAGGCTGTGTTCATACCTGTGTTTCATTGTTGATCTCCCTGAGACAGGAACCACTTCTCACTCATCGCTGGGTCCCCAAGGCCTGGCGTCCAGTACATATTTGTTGAACTAATGCTCTTTGGAGACAGTGGCCCTATCCCCAGTCCCTCCTCAGTTAACCCTCATTCTCTAAATTAAATAGCCTCAGCTCCTTTGGTCTACTCCTGCAGGACATGATTTTGGACCCTTTTCTCCACTGCTTGTTGTTCCTGTGAGCTAGGGTCTGTTTATTTCTGACCTCTGTCGAGTGCTGACTTGTGTAAGTCCTGTCTCTGAGCCACCTTCTCTCTGTTCTTATGTGGAAAGCCCAGCTTTGCCTGGAGGAAGATGGCCTCCTTGGGCTGGGCTTGAGGCTTCCTGGAGAGGCATTCAGAGCAGGAGAAAGAGACTGGGAAGGGAACCAGGGAGGAGAAAGGCTGTCTCCAGGTTGTTTGTGAGCTGTCAATACCTGGCACCAGCACTGACCTTCCTACTCCCAGCTCACCATGTCCAGGAAGCCGTCCGGTGGTCCTGAGCCCCGTGGATGCTGAAGTCGATCCTGCCTGGCTGCCTTTGTGCCCATGGCCATCTGACACCTAGGGCTCTGCTTCCTTAGCAGCTGGGTACTCAGTAGTATTTCAGGCCCTCCAGCTGCGATGGACATGATTCTCTGCCAAAAGGAAGCTGTTTCTGTTGAGCAGCGACACAGGCTGTCAGCACAAACACACTGGTTTCATGCTCCTTTGCATCTGAGAATAAAGCTGAGTTCAAGTCCTTTTCAGCCTCCCTTATTCCTCAGGCTCTGCCCTGTGGGGCTGCTTCTGTACTGCCCTGCTGCCCTGGACTCCTCTTCCCTGGCCTGCCACATCCTTGCCCCAGTGAGCCCTTCTTCTCAGCCCCTGGCCGTCTCCAGGAGGTCTTCTCAGCTTCACCAGTTGGATGGGTCTCAGGTCCTCTGTCTCTTTAGCTCCTGTGATTTTGGGGGGCACCCCAGTGTTGCTGCTAGAATGGGTTTGTGTCCCAAGGTTAACTGCAACAAAGGCTTGACAGGGGCCGCTGGCTTCTTTCTCTCCCCTCTCCCTGCCTCTGCTGCTTCACTTCTTGTCCTGCCTGTCTGAGCCCCGTCACTGTGGTATCAGCCTAGAAGAATCTGTTTTCCATAAAGGCAGAGGCACAGAGATGCCAGAGAAAAGGTAGCTAGCTGGAGTATAGGCCAAGTACAGAGAAACAGAAAGGAAATTTAGTTTTTTAGTTTATCACCTGTTCTAACCCTGAGTCACTGAGGCCCAAACCCAAAAGCAGTCATCCCTGGCTGCTTTTTTTTTCACCCACCACATACCTGAAGGTCATATGGCTCTACCTTCTTTATATTCCAAATTCAGCCACTCTTTGCCCCAAGTGCTGTAAGCATTCTCATCCAACCGTCTCTTCTGCCTGCCTCACTTGTCAGGGTCAGGCTGCTGCCCTCTCTCATCTCCATTGCAGATCACGTCCCTTGGCCCAGCAAGCTGTGGCCACTGGGGATTCCCTTTGTCCTGCTTGCAGGCCTGCCTGCCAGCCTTTTCAGGTCACACCCAGCTCCTCCCTTCCCTAAGGCCTCAGAACTAACTTTTCTTCTCTACTGGGCTTCTGCTTGGACTGTGTGTGGGTCCACCTCCTCAGGTATTTCCTAGTTCCCTGCCTGATTTCCTTTTATTCCTATCACTTACCACTACCTAACTTCGGGGAACTCTTTGTTCTTCTCTTATTTTCCTTCATCACCGCAAGTATAAAGTGAGCTTTTCTTAGAGTGGGCCCTTGGTCCTGTTCTCACCTCCATTCCCAGCACCAGCCAAGAACAATACCCCCTCCACAAGGTAGATGCTCAGTAGATGGCTCTCAGTCAGCATGCACCTATAACTGAGTGAACCAGTCTGCCCCTAAACATTTGTCTTGCTGGTCCTGAGATGATGAGGTGGTCTTCTAAACAGGACCATGAAAATATCTTCTCTTGCTCTCCGTAGACATGATTATAAATGTAAAGGGGAAGGAGACAGGCTCAGGAGTCCTGACTTAAGTCAGGCAGGTGACAGTGTTCTTCCTTCTGGAGCCTCTTAGGTCAACTCCCAAACTGACTCACCAGGAACAGAGGCTGAGACAAGGGACATTTGTGCAGGCAGAACAGCCAAGGAAGAATAAAGGGCACAGGTGCCAGATGGAGATGAGGGCAGGCAAAACCATGAAGGCAGAGTTTAGTGGTTTCGCTGATGGGGGAAAAAGATGGATTTACTTAAAGGGCTGGAGCTAAGGAAATGGCTTTCTGGTTCTGGGGTAAACCAGGCCAGTGCACTAAACCGTACTAGTCCTGTGTAAGGCAGAGGGCTCATACTTATAACAGATGCTCATTTGTATGTTGCTTGTGACATACAGCTTTCAGAAAAATAGTTATTTTATTGTTCAGGTATGGCTATGGTGTAGGGTATTGATACCCTATAGCAGAGGAACACAGCAGGATTCTGGGCGGGGACCCATGCTTCAGGCTCCCACGCTTTTTTTGTGGGTGGTGGGATATTGTTCCTACCTTTGAGCTAGGGTGGGAAAATGGGGAGAGGTAGGAAGCTGAGTGGTGGGAGATCTGTGCCCGCTGAGGACTCTGTTCTGTCCTCCCCTCTGGGAAGGACCTCACACAAGGCCACTGTGAGTTGGGCCACAGTTGACCAGGCTCCATGTATAGAATGACCACTTCCACACAAGGAGCATGTTGACCTAAATGAGGCACTTCCTTCTGTCTGGAATCCCAAGTTGCTCTGTACACTTGTGTGTATGTGTCTGTGTGTTTTTAAATATATATAACACAAAATTTACCATCTTAGCCATTTTTTAGCCATTTTTAAGTCTGTAGTTTGATGGCATTAAACACATTCACATTGCTGTGGTGTCATCACCGCCATCCATCTCCAGTCTTCTCACACTGATACTCAGACCTACTGAACAATCACATTTGTCCTCTTGTGTCTGGTGTATTTCACTTACACAGTCCATGTTGTATTGTAGCATATGTCAGAATTTTACTTCTTTTTACGCTGCAATAATATTTCATTGTATGTATATACCACATTTTTCTTTCCTTGTTCATCCATCAGTGAACACAAAGATACCCCCAAAGGTGGGTATCTTCCACCTTTTGACTATTGTCAGTAGTGCTGCTATGAACATGGTGTATAATTATCTGTTGAGATGCCGATTTCAGTTCTTTCCGGTATATACCTAGAAGTGGAGCTGCTGGATAATGTGGTGATTGTTTAGGGGTTTTTTGGTTGTTGTTTGTTTTGTTTTGTTTCCAGAAACTGCCATGCTGTTCTGCACAGTGGCTGTACCATCATATCTTCCCACCAGCAGCACACAAGGGCTTTCTGATTTCTTCATGTCCTGGTCAACACCTATTCTCAGCATTTTTATTATAACCAACCTAATAGGTGTGAAGTGGCATCTCATTGTGGTTTTAATTTGCATTTGCCTAGTAACTAATTATTCTGAGCATCTTTTCATGTGTTTATTGGCCACCTGTATATATTCTTTGGGGAAATGTTTATTCAAGTCTTTTAACTTGTTTTCTTCCTTCTTCAGTTGAGTTGTAGGGCTTCTTTATGTAGTCTGTATATTAATCCTCTATCACATATATGAGTTGCAGATATTTTCTCCAATTCTGTGGGTTGCCTTTTCACTCTCTTGATAATGTCCTTAAAGGCACAAAAGTTTGTAATTATGATAAAAGTCCTGTTTATCCACTTTTTCTTGTTGCTTGTGCTTTCAGTGTCACATCCAGTCACAGTCAGATTGAATGTTATGAAGCTATTGCCTTCGGTCTTCTAAGAGTGTTATGGTTTTTGCTCTCAGATTTGGGTCTTTGATCTAGTTTGAATTCATTGTTGTGTATGGTGTAATGGGCCCTTGGTTCTTGTTGGTTCAGCTGAGGAGGTGGAAAGCGATTCTTCCTGTATGATTCTGCCCCCAGTCTTAGGAGTAAGGTTGGCCTTGGCTGTGTGGTGAAAGCTTCCCTGGCAGAGGGCCCTTTGCTGCTTGGTGGGAGCCTGGGCATCTTGCTGCCCAGCCAGCAGCCTGCACTAGCAGGCCAGTCTGGCACAGCAGGTGCAAGAAGGAACTTCCTGGCCTTGGCAATAAGCAAAAAGGGTCCTTGTTGTGTTCCTTTCTCTTTTGAAAAATAAGTTTGGCATACCCTAATAATGCTGCAGGAATGCAGAGTTTGGCTGGTTGACAAAGCCCTGAATGGGTCATTTCTGCAACACTCCAGCCTCCCCAGAGCACTTTGGCATATAGTGCAGAGCACTTTGAGCCCAGTATTGGGCTCACTGGTCCCTCCTCCCACAGCTTCCTTAGGTACTTGGGATTAGCAAATGCTCCTTGTGTTCCGTTGAATCCATGGAAGCCCTGAATGCCTCAGAAAGCCCACACTGCTCCAGGATAAGGCCAGAATAGAATGCTCAAAGAGGAACCTGCTAGGGACAGGACTGTCATCTCCAGCAGGGCCACCTCGCAGCAGAGTGCTCAGTTCGGTCTTATGTGGAGACAGAGTCAGAGCCTGATAGATCAAAAGGTGGCCCCTCGGGGATGGCTGGCCCTAGCTGCTGTGTTCTCTTCCTTTTCCTGTGGTAGAGGGCGCATGCTCAGGTGGGTTAGGAGCTGGAAACCTGGGCTCTGGTCCTCATGCCTCTCTGGGCCTCAGTTACCATGTCTGGAACATGGAGGCAAGGGGAGAAGGGGCATTAAGCACCTTTCAGCTCTGGGTTGGAGGGAGCAGCAGGGAGTGTTCTTTCCCACAGGAACCTGAGTGGAGCTGCACAGGCTTCTCGAAGGGCTGGCCTACTGGCTGCTGTACCCACCCTGGTTATTTTCTGAATCTGCAACATTTTGTTTTTTTAGCGTACAAATCATTGTCTTCAAGTGTATTCACAGAGTTGTACAGTCATCACCACAATCTAATTTTAGAACATTTTTCATGCTCCCTCAAGGAAATCCTGCACCCCTTAGTTATCACCCACTAATATTCTCTCAGCCCCTGGCAACCACAAATCAATCTACTTTCTGTTTTTACTGATTTACCTCTTTTGGACGTCTCACATAAGTGGAATTATGCAGTGTCAGTACACCCACCTCTTGACCTTTTACCTTTATTGTCTCTATAATAATAAATACAACTATGTCTACAATAGCTGCTCCAGTCCTGGCCCCATGCCTGGTGGCTGCAGAGCAGAACCACGAGCTCCTGGAGGTGGAGTTTGCTTTCTGGGCCCTGACTCTCCTTCACATCGTCTCATGCCCCTGAAATAGTGGAAGCCTTGTTATGGTCAGGGCTTTACACAAGTGTCATGTTGCTATTGCTTACAAACATGGGGTTTGGTACAGGTGAGTATTCCTATTTTATAAATAAAGCATACTTATAAATAGAATATTTATGCCCTGGCTGGTGTAGCTCAGTGGATTGAGCGTGGGCCTGCGAACCACACGATCGCAGTTCGATTCCCAGTCAGGGCACATGCCTGGGTTGCAGGCCAGTTCCCAGAGCAGGGGACTCATGAAAGGCAACCATACACTGATATTTCTCTCCTTCTCTCCTTCCCTTCCTCTCTAAAGATAAATAAATAAAATATTTTAAAAAATAAAAAATAGAATATTTATTATGTATCACGTATTATTAAATCTTTATTTAGACATAAAGCATAAATATTTATGTATTATAAATGAATCTGCAATATAATTTTAGAGGGCTGGTTTGTCCGGATCGCATTAAAAAAACATGTACTGAAGCTCATTTTGGTCAGTGCCAGCATAGGAGTATAGAGGAAAATCTAATTAGTTTTATCAAGGACCTCACAGTCTAGCATGGAGAACAGATAGGCAGGCTCATCAGTGGACTAGGGTCTATACGCAGAGTTGTTCCCTTCGGAGAGGACAGGGTGACTATTCAGGAGGTGAGGGATGTGAGGCAGGCATTTCTGGCATTGAAGGAGGCCAGCCTGTTTGGCAAGCAGCTGTGGGTAACCCAGTTCTGTGAGCAGGGGCAGGAGGTGAGGCTGAGGTGGTTGAAGGCCTCAAACACAGGATAGAAAACTTAGGCTTGAGACTCTTGGAGCAGCTGATGCAGAGAGTGGCCTGGCCAGATCTATACTTGTGAAAGGTCTTTCTGAGGCCAGTACTGGTGACTACAGGGAGACCATCGTAACCAAGGCTGGCCTAACCCTGGGTTCTTCTTGTTGGAACAGTGCTGAGGATCCAAGCGCTGTGCCTGGGGGAATAGAAGCCGCAGACCTCACCAATGTATGCCAGCTACTTTTGCTGCATACCTCCCCACTCCAGCACCCCCCCCCCCCAACACACACACATACACACACACAGAATAACTCCCAGGTTTGAGGCTTCCACCTCCCTGACTTGGTTTGCATCAGTAGGGAATGGGATGAGGAGGATGAAACACTTAGAACTAGACCGGGTGTGCCAAGGAGCTTGTGGAGAAGGGGGGTTAAAGACACATTGCAAATGAGCTGTCTGATGCTCCACAGAAGATAGACACCCCCTCACACCCCTTCCCATTTGTTGGAGTGTGGCCAGAAAACTAGACTCTGATCTTACCCAGGGCCTCAAGTGGGGATGCATGGAGGATGTATGCGAGCTGCTTGCTCTTATATAAACCCCTTGGTTTGGCCATCCTTTGAAAGAGCCTACTGTTAGCCACCTTAGGGCCGGTAACTGGCCTCCGATGTTGGCGCAGAGCCCGGGCTCTTCCTCCCCTCTCAGGAGGTCAGCAATGTCTGGAGCATCTTCCAGTCTATCCAGGCCCGTTCTCTTCACCCTGCCAGCCTCCTTTCTGTCCTGGATAGGAGAGAAATGTGCCCAAAGCTTTCTTTCCATCTTCCTGTGACAGGCATTCAGGGAAGGTATATTGAATAAACTGTCTTCTCCCCACCACTGCTGGTGTGTGGTGGAGAGTGCATGTCAGTGCTAAAAAATAAGAGGCGAAGTGCTAGGGTTGTGTGCTGGTCTGGGCCCTCGCTTCATGGAATCATCTCTAGTCTGATGACAACTTTATGGAGTGAGGCATTTCTTTATTGTGGTGTAAAATATACATGCCATAAAAATTCGCCATTTTAACTCTTTTTAAAAGTGTACAGTTCATTGACATCTAGTACATTCATAATGTGCGGCCATCACCACTTTCTAGCTCCAGAACTTTCTTATCACTCTAAACGGAAATTCCTCAGTCCATCTGTCTCTGTGTGTGCTGCTCCCCACCCCCNTGTCTGCACCCCCCCCCCCCCCCCCCCCCCCCCCGCCCATCTCTAGCAACAATTAACCTGGTTTCTGTCTCTGAGGATTTTCCTGTTCTGGATAGTTCATCAAAATTAAATCGTATAATATTTGTCCTTTTCTGCCTGGTTTCTTTCACATAGCACAATGTTTTCAGGGTTCATCCTTACTGAAGTATTTCATTCTTTTTATAGTTGAGTAATATTCTGCTATATGGCTAAATGACATTTTGTTTATCCATGTATCTACTGATGGACATCCGCATTGTTTCAACCTTTTGGCTGTTTTCAGTAATGCTGCTATAAACACTTATGTACAGATTTTTGTTTCAATACCTGTTGTCAGTTCTTTGGGGTGTATATACCTAGGAGTGGGATTCTTGGGTCATGTAGTTAACTCCATGTTTAATCTTTTGAGGAACTGCCCAACTGTTTTCCACAGCTGCTCCATTTTACATTTGAAGTGAGAAATATTTGCCCCATTTAATACTTACAGAAGCAGGCTCACAGTTTGCAGCTCGCCCAGCATGAGAGAGATGATGAGTGGCAGACTCTGTGCCAGGCTTGGGGCTCACCTGGGCTAGTGGGTTATAGATACGGAAAGCCCAGAGTCTACATCTGGTCTTTAAACCTCTGTGGGGAGGAAGGCTCTAGGAGCATAGTTATTTTTGGCTCCAGCCCTCACTCCCATCCTGGGGTGTCCTCACCTCCAGCCTGGCTGATGCAGCATCCTCCTGGGGACAGTTGAATTGTAGCAGGTTGGTGTCACATTGAGACCTAAAGGGCAGGGAGGGGCGCACAATCACAGCTCCTTCCAGTGCAACCGCGTGAAATCGCAGAAACACACCTGGCACCCGAGGACTTGCAACGAGGCTATGGCGCGTGTCAGCTTTGGGGCTTCTCTGCAGCCTATGTTCCACTGAGGGGATGATTGTAAAATTGCCCTGTATACTATAAGGATGGGGAATTTCTGAGAGGCTGACAAAACACTGGACAAGGGGCTTGGATGGTCCTTTGCCATTCATAGAATGTCAATCCTATGGCACTTGTCCATCTCAGCTGGCCTGGGGCTCCTGGGTGCCAGGACAGGGGCTTTGCTCACTCTAGGTCTGGGTGGGGTCATGACCTCATGGGTGAGTCTTAAGACTCCTTTTTCATGGGCCTTTCCAGTTTCCTCTAAGACCTTGGGCTTCAGGACTATCTGCCTGAAGAGTCCTGCTTGCTGGGAAGGACTGTGACCTTGACTAGCTGAGTCAGGCAGCCCATTCTACACCTTGGTGTCTAGGGGATGGTCACTGGCACTGCCTCATGAGAGAGGATCTGGTGACTCATCAGACTTGGGTCCTGTGAGCAAGTGAGTAGTTCCAGGAAGAGCCGGATGGTCTCTGTGATCTGTGAGCCTGACTGGTGCCTATGAATTGGGTGCAGTACTCAGCAGGGTCTCTCTAAGTGCTGCCTTCCTTCCATAGAGAACTCAGGTCCAACTTCCTCCATCGCAAAGAAAGGACGTGACCTCTCCTTGGACCTGACATGAGTGGCCTAACGAAGCCTCCAGTACAGCTGCCCACCAGGCCTCTCTGTAAGGGAGCTCTTGGGCACCACTGTCATTGCTTCTAGGGAGAACTGAGACCCTGTGTGATCCCATTGTAAGCACACCAAACTCCAAAAGCCCTTCACTGGATTAGGCCTGGTGGGCTGCCTACTGGTTCTGCCAGTAACCTTGAATGTGACCTTGTACAAAGTGGTTGCAAGGACCCAGGAAAAAAGGCACTGAGGAGGAGCCCAAGTAGTTTCTGGTGGCTCCAAAGGGCACCAAGTCCCTTCCTCACTGAGCCCCAACTTAGATGCCTGTAAACTGGGCAATGATGGTGCCTGCCTCTTGAGGCTATCCTCAGGTGCATGGGTCACACCTGTAACTGCTTGTTTAGAGCCCTGCCCAGCCCAGGAAGTGATTACTATGATTCTTGCTGCAGGGCTTTTACTGAAAGGTAGCCTCTTCATATCCTACCTGGTGTGTGCTGAGCCCCAGCTCCTGGCCATGTCAGACATGCTGGCTGACTGCTGTCACCAGTGTTTTTCCTACTTAAGTCACTTGTGGCTGACCAAAGATAATACAGAATGCATACATACAGGGAGAATATTTTCCCATAGTTTCCATGTCACATGTGTATACAGATGAGTGTGTTCATCCTATATGAAATTTGCAGTTCTCTGTCAAGGTCAGAGGACTTCAAGAAATACGTGAACTGTTGCAGAAACTCAGTGGATGGGGTTGGGCTTCACCTTGAAAAGTTCTTTCTGATACTGAGATTTTGTGAGTACCTCTTTGCCAAGGGGCAAAGCCTTTGTTTTTGTGGGACCCTTGTTTTCCCATCCGAGAGCGGGGTCCACAAAATGGACACTTCCCATTCCACCCAGGTCTTTCATATGAGTTACCTCTAGTTCCAGAAGCACAACTGCCTAAATCAGAGCCCTCCACTCCTCACCCCCTCGATGGTTGAATGGCCCCTCTCTGTGTTTCTGTCCTACTTTCCTCTTCTTTCCCTCTGGCTCTGGGAAGCTTGCCTTCTTACATTCCCAGAATCCAACAAGAAACGAAGGAGGCCTGTTTTTCCTAAAATGCACCCCCTTGGGCCACGGTTGGGTATGGAGGTTCCCAGTGTGGTGAAGCCACTGTCACAGGATTTTCCTAAGTGGGCCTGTGACAGGTGCCTCACCTGCAGTGGGCAGAGGTTCCCTCGGCCTCTTGTGGGCCAGTGGGCAAATGATAAATAGGAAGGCTGGGTTTTCAGCAGAGTGTGGTCATATCCCTGGAAAGAGAACCATGTCTCTTGCCCTCCTGCTTGGTTACCTCATGCTTAAATCATCATTAGCCATTTAGCAGCTCTGCCATTTAGGCTGGTGCAATACGGAGGCCAGAAAAGGTCCAGAGTTCCCCAGATGGCTAGAGGGCCATTGGTGACATTGCTGGGTGAGGACTGAACCCATAACGTGGCAACATAGCAGAGCTAGATGGCCTGCAAACAGCCATTGCTTTTTCAGAAAATGAAATGAGCAAAAGTAGGTAATGTTCAGCCTTGTTGAAGGCCTGGATTCCTACCCTCTGGAGATGCAGAATTAGGGCAGGGATGTTGCTGGGCAGAGCTGGCTTCTCTACTGACAACACTGGGAGCAAGGAGTTTTCTTGCTGGGTTTGGGCTACAGCCTAGATATTTGCCCTTGCTCTCCTAGCACAAGGCCCAGGCAGGCACAACCAGGACGTGGATTGTTAAGGAGCAGCTCTCTCTCTCTCGGTGTTGAGAATGGAGATGGGTATGGCTTGCTCCGGCACGGTGGGGGAGGCCTGACTCCGGCCTGGGGGCTGTCTGGATACCCCTGCTTGAATCTGCCCAGCTCTGTGCATGTGGGAGACACAGCTGAGGGCGGAATAGTGAGGGGGCAAATGAGGTGGCAGTATTGCTAGGCTTGGAAGGTTGTGGGACCAACCAAGCGTAGCATTCAGGAAGCACACAGAACTGTGAGAGGCATCCTAGAGGTGCTGCTGGTGGATGCAGAAGGCAATGTTTCCATGGCAGCTCTCGGCATGGACCTGATAGTTTCCTTCCTTAAGTGACTGCTGCTCTCTCTGCTCCCTTTCCTGCACATGTAATAGGACTAGACAATGCCTGCCACGTGGTAAGCCGTATTTAAGTGGGCATGGAAGAGGTACTTGTGAGATCCTGACACACAGGCAGTGAATAATGTTCACTTTCTTCAGTCCTAGCTTGGTATGCTCTTGCCATTTATTGGCACTTCTGGAAGGAGGTAGAGCCCTCCTTTTGGACATAGAGAAACCAAGGCCCAGAGAAGCCTTGCTGAGCAGCTGGTGACAGAGTCCCGTGACCCACGTTCAGCTTTAGAGCTGGCTGGAATATCTTGTCTGTAGTTGGTGGCCCTGTGCCCAGTGAAAACAATGGCTATGCAGGAATGTCCTCTTGGTTAATCCTTCACTTAGTAGGAATTTCTCAAAGGCTTCTTTTCTTGTTTTTGCCGTTCTACCCCTAATTTCAATGTCTGACCACTTTGTTGTCAGAAAAGGAAAAGAAGTTACTATTTGTTGTTCCAGCACTAGCTTTGCAGCCTGGAAAGGTGATGGTAGTTCACTTGCCTCTGGTGGGCTTGGCCTCCCAGCCTGCCTTCAAGGATGTGGCTTCTCTCTGGCCCTGTCCTTGCCTCTAAAAATAACCTTGCTATTTTTAAATCACCTCCTCTGGAGCTTTTTTTCACTGCCTTCTTAGATGAGTAACCTCTCTAAAACCAGGCTGCTAGCTTCCTCTGTTCTCTCAGCTGTCCTCAGGGACCGGTCCCCTTCCTGTTTCTCCTCCTTTCCCACTACCAGCTGGGATATTGTTTTCCAGAGAGGAAGGAATGTCCAGCTGGGTATCCTCTGAGAAGAGCAGGCATGTCATCCTCTTTCCAGGGGTGGGGGGCAAGTAGGAAGTGGAGCTTCGAGGGCCAGGGTGAGGCAGAGCACACCCTGTGCCTCTCTTGTAATTGGGGTCCATGCTCAGGTGCCTGTCATGAAGCCACAAGAGTCAGAAAGGGCTTGGGGATATGAGGATGGTCTGTGCTGCCCTATTGTGCCTCTTCAGAGCTGGCCTCTGAGTGTCCCTGCTTCATCTTCTTGCAGCCCACAACCCTCCCTCAGGGCACCATCAACATGAACCAGTGCACAGACGTGGTGGATGGAGAGGGCCGGACGGGCCAGAAGTTCTCCTTGTGCATTCTGACACCTGAGAAGGAGCATTTCATCCGGGCAGAGACCAAAGAGATTATCAGTGGGTGAGTCTGTTCTGCATTTTGGGAGGCGGTACTCCCTGTCCACCAGCAGATCCCTGGACTAGGTTTTTTTGGCACAGTTAAGTGGCATTTCCATCACTTTCTTCCCTAAATGCCTCTGTTCTTCTGAGTCCCCTCCCTCCACTTACAGCACCACTGTGCCCAGTCACCACACCAGAAACTGACTTCACCTTCCATTGTCTTTGCTTCACCCATGTGCTCCGCCAAGGCTGCCCCAGGGTCCTGCCTGCTTGGAGGCTCTCCTCTGCTGGGACAGACCTGCTTCTGGGGCTGCCATGCCTTCCTTAAACCTCTTACTGGTTTCCCTCCTCTCCTCTCACTGCACCTTAACCTTCCGTCACTTTACCACAATGGGCTGAGTCGCTAAAGCACTATAATTTTGCCTCTCTACCTAAACCCCATCACCTGGGGGTCAAATCCAAGTTCCTTGGCTGCCCTGGTGCCCCTTTCCAGCCCTCCAGCCTCACTCCCTCCACCTTAAGCACTGAGGTGCTTGTCACTGTGCATTCCTCAGCTGTCCCCCATCTCTGTGTCCTCCCTCAGTCTGAAATAATCCCTAGACATCAGGCTATTAAAGTCAACCTGAGTGTCCACTGTTCCAGGAAGCTCTCCCCTGCAAGGTTCTTGGCTCCATCTGCTGGCTCTTATAAAAGAAAGAGATTGTGTGCACATCTGCCTCCTCAGCCAGGGCTAGGCCCTTGACAGTGGAGGCCATGTTGTGTTCGTTGTGCCCAGTGCCCACTTACAGGAGTCATTCCAGGGCTGCAGTGCACACTGGTTCTTTTGTCCAAGTGGAAGAGTGGAAAGTCTCTGGGTCATCCCACTGCCCTGAGCACACTCCAGGCAGAGGCTTAGGGAAAACCCTAGGAAGTGGAAAGAGGGCCCAGGTTTTCAGGTAGCAGACAGTCTGGAGGGGCTGAGCTTGGGCTCCTGAGCCCTTGCAACATCTGCCTTCTAGGAGCCCCTGCTTTTGGGGTATCTGCTACTGGCTCTGTATGGCCCAGTGCATGTGGTACATGCACAGTGAACATGTATGGCTGGAGCACAGGCCCAGTGAGAGAAGGCTTTTGGTTACCCACTCATCCTTTAAGACTGAGAAGGCTTTTGGAGGAGTAAATCTGGGTTGGGCTGAGGGTAACCCCTCAGCTCAGATCCTGTGATTCCTCACTCCCAGACTTACTTTCCTGGCCACCAGCTATCAGCTAAACAATCAGCACACACTCCTGAGGCTGTCCCAGAAGGCCATTGACCAGGCCTCTTTCAACCCCAAAGTAAAGATTTACCTCTGAGTGCTAACAATGCCAGCCCTTCTCTGTGTCCCAGCTTGGAGTGCTGGTGGTCACAGTAGCCTCCAGCCAGGGTGCTCCCAGTGCAGCTCTAACTCACATTGCAGCTCAGCCCCACAACCTGGCCCTGGTCACAGGCTAGAAGCAGACTTAACCTGGAACCTGGAATTCTGGGAAGAAGTAGACCAGTGTTTCCTGCAGTACCATCCCCTCTGGAGAGAGCCCTGGGCCATTCTTCACGACCAGGCCCTCTCCTGACCTCCATTCCTCCTACCCGCCTTCCTCTAACCCAGATGTTATAAACCTCCAGTGAGGCAGGCAGTGGTCATATCAGGGCCTAATGTAGGCCCTGGTTCCAGAGACGATGACTGAAGCTCAGGGGCTAGGAGACATGCAGGGTTGTGATTAGAGCGCAGCAGATACGAGATCAAAGCTCTCTGCTCTTCCTGTGCTCCCCTGCTGCCTGTCCTGATGCTGATCTGGAGTGATCTTTTCACCATGTGTGTCCCTGGACAGTTCTGCAAGGCTTCAACACGGCCAAGGTGCCCAGTGCCCTCACCATATTACCGGGACTCCCTCCCCACAAAAAGGGAATTTATAAAAAATTATGTATTCCTACATGTTCAACCTGCAGTCACCTTCAAAGTACTCTCCATTTGATGCACTAAACCTATCAAGATGTTTTTACACTCCTGAAAACAGTTTTTGCACTTGTCTATTTTGATGCCTTTTAGTGCTTCTGCCATTTTTTTGTTTCACCTCTTCCACATTGGCAAAACGTTTCCTATTGAGGACTTTTTTTCACCTGAGGAAACAAACAAAAAAAAGTATCTCAGGGCAAGATCAGGTGAATAGGGAGGGCGGAGCATGGGGGTCATGCCATTTTTGGTCAAAAACTGCTGAATACTTAGCATGGTATGGACAGGTATGCTCATCAATCACCCTTCACGAAATGGGAAAGTGAGTTGAAAAAATCTTCAGAAAAATTCACTGAGGTCAAACGCAGCCTCTCACAACAACACTAGCTGGTGTGCTGATACAGATGGGTTCCTACAACACTCTCCTAGTGGGGGAAGCCTGTGCTACAAGGGGCCTGCCGAAAGATAATTCTGATTTTGGGGGGAGGTTCCCTCTCATATAGGTACGGCCCAGAGGTGGGTGAATGGGTTGAGGAGGTCAGCTGCTTGCTTAGCCCCTGAAGTGACCTGTTGTGGGGAACTTTTGTTACAAGGCTCCTTGTTTCTGCTTTGAGAGCAGAAATCCCTAAATGGCCCCCAGTTGCAACCCAACTGTGTGCTAACCAAATCCATTCTGGAGGGCAGTTACAGAGTTGAGTCTAAGCCCTGAAGGTCAGGACAGTGATGGAAACAGTGACATGCCCTGCACTCTGAGGCCAACAGTCAGCCCTGCCTCTCCACCTGGGTGGAGCTCACGTCATCTCTGACCACTTCATCACAGTGGTCATTGCAGGGTCAGCATCCAAGCCTGGTCTCAGCACAGTCTGTGCCTATCCTGCCTGTGCTTTTGGTACTTCCTGCTCTGGCAGTGCCAGGCTCTAATCTGAGCTGGTGTGAAGCCTGGCCACTGGGTGAAGCCTGGACCCACGCAATAAATACTTGGACCACTCATCAAGGCAGGGTCCTAATCCCTAAGAGCAGGGATCTGACTTCCTCTCATCTCTTTTCTCCCTAGATGGTTAGAGATGCTCATGATCTATCCCAGGACCAACAAGCAGAACCAGAAGAAGAAGCGGAAAGTGGAACCTCCCACGCCACAGGTAGGTGATGGGTTTGCCAGGTGGCTTCCCCGAGGTGAAGCTAGGGAGAAGTGAGAGCACTGTGGGAGGTTAGAAGGCCTCATGACCCAGCTGAAAATGGGTTGAGGAAAGCGTCAGGTCAGAGCTGAGGCAGTCATCAGCCAGTGTGTCCCCCCTTCCTCCTGATGGTTTGTAGGCTGCAGTCTACATGCTCCTCTCTGAGCCAAAGGGAAGGATCCATTACTGGGACAGCTAGGGTGGTCTGCTCTTGTGCTTGGGGTTTCCAGTCAGGGGGGCAGGTGCTGAGGATCAGTAGTGCACAGCATGTGTCCCTTCTCCTACCTGTCCTGCCTGCTGCTGGGGGGCAGAGAACAAGCTGGGAGGGGCTACTTGTTGACTCCTGAGGTCCTAGCCTCCTCCACTCAGCCCTTCCTAGGGTTTCTTCATTCTGCCCCATGATTTCCAGAGCATTCTATTTGAGGCCACTAGTTTCTGAAAGCTGAACTACTATCAGGGTCCATGCTTCTTGTTAGGCGGTTCCATGGGGTGATGTGCACCTCTCCAGAGGAGAGTTGGGGGATCTCTGGGCTGGTTTGCCCTCCACAGCCTGGAGCTAAAGGTGTTCTGGTTTCAGATGGGACTGTGTGGGAAGCCTAAAGCCTTAGGGGCCCAAGAAGTGGTTAGTTCAGATCCAATCAGTGGGTAGCTGGAAGCATTCTCTGATGCACCCTACTATGGCAATGCAGACAGAGAGCCCAGGGTTCCCCTTCAAGAAGTGTCGTAGGCAATTGGAAGTGGGGGCCACAAAGAGTACAGGCACCCTGTGGTTTCCTGAGAACATCAGAGAGAGGAACAAGCTGGCCCTGTGGAAGAATGAGGTTCAATCTGCAGGGAGGGCACAGAGCCTCTGGGCCCTGGTTGAGGGTCCCAGCAGAGCCCCAGGCAGGGAGAAGAGAAAGGCTTGCCCTAACCAGACCCTTTGAAGCCTGGGCCTGGGAGGCATGGATTCCTGGGAAACGCTTCTTACTCAGGGCCCTGTTTATTCCAGGAGGAAAGACTTCTGCTTTTCTTGGTGCCCAAAAACCTAGAGAAGGAACAATAATCTACTCTTTGTATGACCAGGACAGGAAGGATGGAGATCTTACTGCCCTCCCTGCAAATTCCAGAGCTGGGAGACCAGGGGCCATGTGTTTCCCTAGCCAGGTGTGTAGGCTGGGAGAGGGGGCGGGCTTTATCAAGTAGGGCTCTGGAAGCCTGGCTCCTTTGATCCACTCAGCCCTTCTCAGGCCACATGTGTTGTGAGTTGCCACCTCTGCTTCTTAGGCATCTTCTTTTCTACTTGGGAGCCTGCTATTGTACCCTACTCCAGGTCAGAGCCCTTCTTCCCATTGGGTCAGTTTTCATGCCTTGGAAGTAGAAAGGAAGGCTTTCACTGAAACCCCTCCAAAGAGGGGGTCTGCTTAGCACACAGAAGATGCA
The DNA here is from genome assembly GCF_014824575.4 of Sturnira hondurensis. Classification (NCBI taxonomy): domain Eukaryota; kingdom Metazoa; phylum Chordata; class Mammalia; order Chiroptera; family Phyllostomidae; genus Sturnira; species Sturnira hondurensis. The sequence goes on along the minus strand of NW_028090728.1, from coordinate 3,066,554 downwards.
CAGGCCCCCTTCTTACCCTTTTTTGTCTCTGCTCCCTGCTATGAAAACCCTTTCTAAGCAGCCAGATAAACTGTCACATTGTTGACAGTCCTGAGCAATGCAGCTGTCCTAGCCACATAGGAACTAACACATAGAAAACCTAGTGCTTCCACTCCTTCCTCTTGTACAAGCAGCCAGGGTGTGGGTCACCATGAACTCCATCATCCTCTTTGCCACAGCAGTGACATTGTGGGGGGCAGAGGTTAGTACCATGTAGCCCTGGCCTGGCTGGTACATAATCTTACCCTCCACGTACCTGCTCTAAGAAAGAAAAGCAGTGTTACCCAGAGACCAGGCTTCCCCTCATCACCCACCCTCTACTGGAAGCCAGTGTGGCTTTGTTTCTGTTGCCAGACTATCCCTCTGTTCCTGCTCACTGGGCCTAGAGGCAGGAAGAAGCAGGGCTACCACGGAAGAAAAAAACTCCACATGGACCTTGGCCACTGTTCAGGGCCTTCGTGCTCTGGGAAAATCCTCCATAAGTGGGGAGCATGAGCAGGGACCTGTGACTGCTACCGGCCTTATACAGGGTGGGGAGCCCAGGGCCAGATCTGGGTCTATACTCTGTTTGGTGCTTATGTTGCCTAAATGCCCAGTCACTGCCTTTTAGATCTCAGGCCTGGACTTTTCTCTCTGGAGATCCCTGCCACCCCACTTCTCCCCAGTGCTAGGGTCACCCCAAGCATCAAAGAAGGGTATGCATGTTCCACAGGCACTTTACCCACAGGGTGGGGCTCAGAGCACTGGCAGCCAGAGCCATGGCCCTCATGGGCACAGCCACCTGCTCCCTACTCTTTGGCTCTTTTTGACAACCTCTGCCTGCCCTGGTCTAGCATCCCTTCCACAGAGGGGATCAATTCACCAAGAATGGTCTTCACATTACCCCTGCCCAGCTCTGTAGGAGGGATCCAACTCTACCCTGAACCCACTAAAAGCAGCCCAGCTTCTGGCTTCTGGCCTTTGAGCAGAAGGCCCTGGGTTGCTGAGAGGGGGCACAGCATGGAGTAAGAGGGCAGTGTGCTGACTGGAGGGACAGGTGGCCCTGCAGGTGGGTCTCCTTAGGTCAGTGGTTTTGTTGGAGCCCTCAGGAAACTTAGAAATCATTACTGTTTTTCTCCAAGAAGTCCACTTCTTTTGAGGGAGTCAAAGCTCGCGGGAATCTCCAACCTGGGAATTGGGTCTGCAGGCAGTTTTGACACAGTGAGAAGTCATATGTGTCCTGAGTCTGTGGGAAGAGCCATCCTGGCTTTATCTGTCTCGTGAGGTCTGGAATTCTTGCAAAGCTATAGAAGGCTTTGACCCAGCAAAATGCCCATCTTCTCATATTGGGACACATGGCACCTGGGTTTCTCACTGGGTCTTCCAGGATATCCATCCAAGGCAAACCTTTCTACCCAATCCTGGGCCTTTCTCCTGTTCCTATGGGTGCCTGGGACTGGGAAATGCTTGGAACTCCACTTTTCCCCTTACAGGCTGTGCAGGCTTCCTCTCTCTCTCTCTCCCCTGTGAGGTCAGCTGGTGTGGACTGGATGTTGGTAGTGCCGAACCAGAGCCCAGTGTAGTTGATACCAGCACCTATTAATAAATAATCCACCAGTGGTTGTGATGGGTCTGCCTGCACACACACAAAACCTGTGTTGATTGTCTTTAACCCTCACAAGGCCCCACATCCCGGCTACATTAAAGTAGGTTTCTAATAATGAAACTTGGCCACTAGGATGGGAGTGGGAGGCACTCCCACTCCCAATTTTACACATTCCTCAGGCTTTGGAAAAGACAGTTAAGATGTACCTCACTTTTGAGAGGCCCCCAAAGCCATTTAACCCCTTAGCAGCAGGTATCCAGGGCCTTGAGCCAGGCAGGGGGCTTATACCAGGGTTCGAGCTGGTGCTGCAGGGAAGGTGATGGTCCTGCCCCACCCTTGCCTGGGCTCTGGTTTGCAGTGCTGAGTGAACATTCTCTGTGTACTCTGGAATTTGACTCCCTGTGTCTCAGTGCCTGCACAGCTGCTTCTCCTGTGGAGCAGCACCCATCTGACCTGGACAGATGGGACTGAAACTGCTCCCATCTGGGCTGCGGAGTCCCATTGAGCTTGTTTGGATGGGAGGGGATGGGAGCAGATTTGAGTGGTATGTTTTGTTTGCATCTAATGACTCTTTCCTTTATACAGTATCCTGAGTGTTTCATTTTAACATCCCAGGACCAAAAATAAGAGGGTAGGTGAGGTGGAGGTTTGGCCCTGATGTGGATACTGTGTGTACAACATGCTTGTCATTTACCCCCAGTAGGCCTGTCTCATGGTGTGTTCTTCTCCCCATCTCAGCTGCCTTTACTCATATCCAAAGCACCTAGAAGTCTAGGAATGACAGGCTCTGAACTAGCAACTTGTGGTCTTTAATGCCTGGTCTGCTGCTCTGGGCTATGTCTGGGTTTATGGGCAGGGAGAACTTGAGTGAATTTGGTGTTGAGGTGACGAGCAGAAAACGGAAGCCTTTGCTGTATGTATTTGCCAAGCCTGGCCTGAGGCCTATGGAACCAAGCACTTTGGGGCTGCTTGCCGGAGCTGCAGAGGAGAAAAGGCCACACTGCCATCCAGAAGGAGCTTCTACCCTGACTAGGACATTCCTGTTTCCTGAGCCTTCCCATTCTGGGAACTCTGGACTCTGACATTGTATAGTTGATCTTGGTGTCCCCTGATAGCCATACCCAGGCACCCAAGACCTGTGCACCAGCTTGGGCTGTGTGCTCTTGTGCCTGAACAGATACCACTCTCTCTCCCAGGAGCCAGGGCCAGCCAAGATGGCCGTCACCACCAGCAGCAGCAGCATCCCCAGTGCGGAGAAAGTCCCCACCACCAAGTCCACACTCTGGCAGGAGGAAATGAGGGCCAAGGACCAGCCAGATGGGAGTAGCCTGAGTCCAGCTCAGAGTCCCAGCCAGAGCCAGCCTCCTGTGACCAGCACCCTGAGGGAACCTGGGCTAGAGGGCAAAGACGGTAAGCAGTGGCCAGGTTGGCTCAAGTGCTCACCTCTGAAGTACTGAAATAGACCTCTGTCCCTACAAAGCTGGCCCTAGGGCCACTCAGAGCTTGTACAGCTCGTCCATGAGCCCCTGCTCAGGCTCTCTCACCTTCTGTATCCATCAGCCCTGGGCAGGGCCTGGCCTGGGAGGGGGCTGGGATCCCCGGGCTCCAGCTTGGATTTGGCCCCTCTAGCTCTGGAGTCCCATCCATGAAGGAGGGTAGCCCCTGCTCAGTCAGCCCAGGCAGGCATTGTGAGAGTCCACGTGCTCTGTGATGAGGTCTGTGTATGAGGAGGCCTCTGTGTCCTGTCCAGTGTGGCTGCCTTGTCTTCTTGGCCAAGTGAACTGCAGAAGAGTCCACTGTGTCCTGAGAGCAGTGGTAGTTACTGATGCGGACCCCGGCTCATGAGGCCCTTGGCATTATGGATGAGATACGAGACACAGTCACACAAACTACCGAGTCCTGTGGAGGAAAAGGGACGCATAGCCTCTCTCTCAAGAGGAGAGCGCACCGACCCTTGCCTTCACAGGCATTTATTGCTTTTCTGGGCACATTACATGATGGTCCTCATTTACTATGCACAGGTTCGCTTTAGGTGGTTACCTTTTACAGAAAACAAAGGAGAGGATGCCTCTAATTACTTCAAAGAGAAGGATGCTGCAGACCAAGGGCAAAAGTGGTTGAACCCGTTACACTCCATATTGGGGAGGTTTAGCACAGACTTTAGGAAGTTACAGTAAGCACTTGCTACCTCAGTTTAGGGTGAGGGAGTTTTAGCAAACACAAGTCTCAAAGTGGCCTAGGTACAATGCAGGCCTGACTCCCCGTAGGAGAACCTATCCGTGGGCGTGGACCCTGTGCATCGGACCTCGCTTTCCACTGGGAGCTGGGCCCATACCACGCAGAATGGTCTCCTATAAGTTAGGGTTGTCTTCTCCTTTTCCTCACTGTCCCATTCTGCCAGGCCCCTAGATGAAGTAGGGAAGACGGTGCTGGAAAGGGAACAGTGGGCACCATCATGCTTTCCCCACCGAGCACTTTTGGGGTTGCCTGAGCAAAAGCAGGGCAGCCGCCTCTGCCTCCTTCCCTTGTCTAAGCCGTTGAAGGCTGTACAATACACAGCCTGGCCTTTCCTATTTATACTTTGTCCAGATTATTGAAGACAACTAGATGATTGTGACTGACCCAGCTCATTCAGGCCAAAAAGTACTTTGCACTTGCTCTGGCCGTAAGTGTCCTCAGTCCTCATTTGGTAGCACACACCCATCTGTGTCTAAAATTCACTCATGCCTCTGGTTTCCATAAATGTCCTCTATCCCATCGTTCCCCAGAATTTACTAAAAGTTGGTTCCTCCTTGATATTTGGTAAGAAGTAGTTGTTGGTAGGACATCTTTTTTGCAAGGAGGAGGAACCCATTTTTTCACTCATGTCTCCAGTCTGGAAGTGTAAAGCTCCCTGACAGTGTGGCTGTGAGGCAGCCAGGCTAGGGGAGGAGTGGATGGGGCACAGTGGAGAAGAGATGTATTTCCATCCCCTTCCTGCCCTTGGGGAAACACATTGGCCTTTGGAGATGGAGGTAGAAAGGTCTGTGTTTGGATCTGTGTGGACCTTTAAAAACATCCTCAGAAACCCAAGATGGCAGCAGGCTGAGTGTGTCTCCTACCTCCCCCCAGAGGAGAGCACCATGAACAGCGACCGCATGGACTGTGGCCGCAAAGTCCGGGTGGAGAGCGGCTACTTCTCCTTGGAGAAGACCAAGCAGGACTTGAAGGCCGAGGAACAGCAGCTGCCCCAGCCAGTCTCCCCTCCCAGCCCCAGCATTCCCAATAACAGGTATAGTGGCCCCGGACCACCCTCCCAGGAGCTTGGTCATCCCCTTCCTTCCCCAGGTCCTCGACCCCCCTGTCGAATGGTCTGCAGCAGCTACCTCAGCTCTCTGGATGTGGCCAGCCAGCCCCCTGCTCACATGGACTCCAGCAGCACTGGGGGGCGGGGAGCAGAGAGACTGGGGTGCACCCTTGCCTTTAAAGCCAGCAGGCGGTATGCCACCCTGGCCGACGTCCCTAAGGCCATCAGGATCAGCCACCGAGAAGCCTTCCAGGTGGAGAGAAGGCGGTTGGAGCGTAGCACTCGGGCCCGAAGCCCTGGCAGGGAAGAGGTGGCTCGTCTGTTTGGCAACGAGAGGAGGTAAGGAGGGGATTAGAGGGCTAAATGCATGTGCACATGTGTGCACACACCGGCACACAGACTGTCTCCCCCACCTTTACCTACAGTCTTTCCCTCATACTCTCCTGTTTTCTCTAATACACGTACTCACATACAGTCTTACACACTCATGTATTCTGTTACACACTCACCCGCTGTCTTACACATTTCCTCTCCCTTCCTGCTCCCTCCCACATGCACACATGTGTTTCCTAAGCCTTCCTTGGGGAGCCCACTTGTCCTTCCTTTCTGTTCAGAGCATGTGGGGAACCTTTCCCTCCTAAACCTAGACTCTGGTTCCAGAACTCAGCTTCTGGTGGTAAGAATGTAGGGTCTCTGAGTACCCAGAGGTTAAGCGAGGTCAGCTGCTCCCTATGAGTGCTTCCAAGGACTGGACCTTAAGGGCCTCTTGACGGGTTCTCAGCTATCTGGGCCTTGTGTGGCTTGATCTTCTTCTTCCCAGCCCAGTTCTGTTCTCTGAGGAGACAGTGAAGACAGGAAGACCCTAGATATGCAGAGGGTAGCAGAAGCTCTCATTGCCATTATCAGTTCCAGTTGCAGGTGAAGAGCATGACAGGAGATGCCGGGGAAATGGCCATGCTCGGGGAGGCAGAGTGGTAACCCAGTTCTTCCCTCGGGCCTTTGCTCCCACGGGAAGGCACAGGGCAGCCAAGGTAGTCTAGGAGGCTTCCAGGCGCCTGGCAGCATCACTCTTTGTCCAGGCTTGGCAGAAATGGGGAGACTCAGCAGAGCCACAGCTTCCTCAAGAGAGAAGGGGCTTGGATGATGGGCCTAGGACAAGGGCCAGGGACAGAGAGGTGTGGAATTGGACTGTAGTATGAGAAGAAGACAGCTTTGTCTGCCCTTGCGTTGTCCCACTGGCCCTGAGCTTCAGCTTCCATCTCAGAGGCTTCCAAACCCACGTCTGGACCAGAGTGTCCGAGTGCCCTTCCCTGAGTCTGTAAACAGACTTTGTGTCTCTTTGTTTGCTTGACTGGTTCTTACCCAGATAATCAGTCAGCTGCTGGAAGCTCACAGACCCCTCTAAACCATTCCAAAATTTTTATGTACTTTTTTCCCAGGGGAAAAAATTCATAGTTTTCATTAGGTTCCCAAAGAAGTTCACTTTCAAAAAGGTTCAGGCCTAAATTTTAGAAGTGTTCACAGAGTGTCCTCCCTACTTCACCAGAACCTGAGTAAAGCTCAGAGTTAGGACATGCTGTGGGGACAAGCCTGGCTGGCAGTGGGCTCCCCTCAAGGAGCCGACTGGGAATAGGTGCCTTTCTCTGTGCTTTCTTCTCTTCTGAACACCTGCCCATCCCATCACATGCCCCAGATAGGAAGGACCTGTGAATCTGTGGGCTAATTTCCAGGATAAAGACAAGATACCCAGAGTTGTTGGTCTTGAAAAGAGAAGAAAACAGAATGTTCCCAATTCTGAGAGACAGGGAGAGGGAACCTTCTTGCTTGGGAGGTACCCCACCAAGCAGTTGGCTGGCTTCCCATTTTACTGGTTACCCCATGAGGTACCTACCTCAGCAAACCCAGTGTGTAGATACAGAGAGAGGGGCTCAGAACCAGGGTGGCTCCTCATGGGAACAGCCCAGAGCAGTGGCACTGGGACACACATCTGGCTGGACCCTTAACTGGAAAGGCCCTGCTCCCGTGACATGACTCAGATTAGGTTAAGGCTGTCCTTTAAGAGATTAAGGAAATGTATAAGAAAAGGAACTTGCCAGAGGTTTAGGAGGCCAACAACCAGGGTTGGAGAGGCTTTGCACTGGCCTATGGGTAGGCTGTGAGTTTTAAGCCTCCTGTGTGGAAGGCAGCCGTGCCCTGGTTTAGTGAGAGACCAGAGAATTAACATTCAGCACGCCTGCTTGGCTTTGAACGCATTCTCATCTAGTGGGCTGGGGTTGACAGCATTTCTGGGGCTTTGCTTTTTGCATGCTTTTGGCCACCATGGGTTTTTATGTGGTGTTGGCACCCTTGGGACCCAACTCGTTCTGCTTCCTAACACTGCAGTGTCACTTTCTTACTGACCCTGATGACATCTGGCTAGTTGCTATCACTTCCTGAGGTCTGCCCTCTGGTCCCAAGTAGCTGACCTGTACTTGATTGGATTCCTGTCTCCTGGTTGAGTAGAGCAGAACCCCACGGTAGAAAGTTATTGTTTGGCCACAGTGGCCAGAGCTCGCATACCCAGAGTGGCAGGTGAGCAAGGCTAGCCTGCCCAACAGCCAAGCTGGATGGTTTCCCAAAAAGCCGTGACTCTGAGTACTCCTGTGTGGGCTGGTCAGCTCTGCTCTTCAGACTTGCTCCAGAGCTTTAACATATTTCTTGGTTGGTGAGTTTTTGCTGAGTGAGCATAGGGAGGCCATGGCCCTTATTGACTGATACCAGGACCAGCTCCCATAGGGTCCTACCCACCCCTGGGCTGGGCACCTGGAGGGATTGGTGAGCAGAGGTGCGGTGCCTCTTTTCTGTGCTGCTGTCATCTGGCTCTGGGAGGTGTGTGGTCACATGTGCAGTCCTTCAAGGAAACCAAGCTAAAAAAAAAAACATGGCTGACTTCCCCAGAGCCCACCCACATGGAGAGGCTGCAGCAAGTGCCGCTTTCCTTTGCTCTCCCTCTTACTCTTCTCTTTATGGCCCTGGCATTTTGCAGCATGCCATTCGCCTGTGACTCAGCCAGGTGCTGTTTCTTACGGCCTTCCTGGGGGTCTCTAGGCCCGGGCCTCAGCCCTGAGGCCTGGGAGTGGGCCTGAAATCTTTTCTAAACATCACTGGGAGAGTTGGGTATTGGGGGTGCGTCACCCACCCAACCAGGCTGAGCACTTGCAAGAGCTTCCTGTGGCCTAGGAACTCCTGCCTCTGCCTTAGCTTCCTGTGCTCAGGCGCATGCCCTGTCCTGCTGCCCTCCCTCAGCCACCCTGTGCTGCTGGTTCTGGCAGGCTGGCCTGGGAGCAGATGCTGTTCCTAGAGGAGACTCAGCAGAAGCCTAGTGCGCTGGCTCCTACTCTTATTGTGGAAGCACAGGGAGGAGATCGTGAAGGTGCCCCAGAGTTCTGGCCTTGGTATTAAGCCTTCCCTGATAAAGAAACACTAAGATCCATTTTTAATGGCATCTCTCCCTGAGAAAAAGCTGGCCTGGGGTTGCATAGAGGGAAGGGATGTCTCAGGTTTTGAGGTTGCTTCTTCTCTCATAGATTTTAGTCTTCTGGGCTCAGACCTTCACTCTCTTGCCCTTGATTCTCTACCACTTGTCCAGAATGCAAAATTTTCCCCAACAAGCACCTTCAGGGTACTTGACTAGGTGTCCTTGTTGGAGAACAGGCCTCTGGTCCTGTGACCTGTTGATAGTCAAGATCCAGGCCCCCAGTGTGCCCCACCCGGCCTCCCTGCCCACACCCACAGCGAAGACGCATTGTGACTCAGGGACAAGGGGGAGTCTTCCCTCCTCAGTGATCACCTCGGGTTTTGGTTTTTTAATTCTGTGGACAATTTTGATTTATCATTATTTGATTTTTAAAAGTGGTCCTTTCCTGTTTATTTATTTTCCAGCCTTATTTTCTTTCAGGTCTTGCCCCTCTCCACCTTCTCCTGCTGTGTCGCTGTGTGACGTTACTCGCCCTTCCTCCGCCTGCTTCGCTCCCATCTCAGCTCCGTCTCCAGCCATAGATGGCGTGATGATGCCTCCGACCCTTTCACATGAAATCAACTTGCTTTATTTTGTTTTAATTTGGGTTTTGATTCTTTTTACTGTTGGCAGAAACAATGTTAATTCATGGGCCTTTTTCTTGCTAAAATTTGGACGCCCTGGGGTAGGGGTTGTATCATGATCTGGTAGGAATTTGATGAGGATGGAGCTCTCCCCTCCAAGGTGGTGGTTGCCTTCTTATCTTATCTGTGGCTTAGGAGAGGATGCCTGCTGATAAGCTGTGTGATTCCCGAGTATCTACACAACAGATCGTGCAGGGACCTCCAGTGTTGAGGTGGGGATGCAGAGGGCAAGGGAAGGCCCTTGCCTATGAGCTGCTGTGCTCTTCCGCACAGCTCTACCCTTTGTAGTGGAGGAGGGAGCTTGGGGAGAGATGTCCAAGGTAAACTGGCCTAGTGTACTATGTGGACAGCCGATACATCCTGCAGAAGAGGAGGCCCAAGGCAAAGCTGGGATGGGCCAGCCATAGGGGTGCTGACTGAAGGAGCCCCTCTGCAGCTTGAGGTCAAGCCCACCTAGGGATGTGGGGTGACTCTGTCTCCCCCCAGCAGCCTCCTATCTTCTCTTGCAGGAGGTCCCAGGTAATTGAGAAATTTGAGGCCTTGGATATTGAGAAGGCAGAACACATGGAAACCAACTTATCAGCTGGACCTTCACAATCAAGTGACACTCGCCAAGGCCGTAGTGAGAAGAGGGCATTCCCCAGGAAGCGGGTGAGCACTGAGGCCTGAGCAGTACTGGGGTGCTGGGTGGGGCCCGTCAGCACATGGCCTCATACCTCCTCCACGGCCCCCAGCACACACCGGTACACACTACTGTTGGGCTTCCCACCATCCTTCCATAGTTTTCTTGGGTCTCTTATCTCCTCCAACTCACGAACTTCTTAAAGAAAAGCCTGAAAAGCCCGTGTTATGCATCTTCCTGTCAGAACTTTTTTCATCTTTGTTAAAGGCTGTTCTAAGGATCTTTAGATCCTGGGTGGTACTACAGCCCCTCTCTTCCTCTCTGAGGTAACCTGGCCTCAGGGCTGCACAGTTTTCTTTCTCCTCCTCACAATAGGCAGGTGTAGCCCTCATTTCTTTGCTCCATGATGTGGACTCCTCATCCAGTGCTCCACCCACTTCTCCGGGCCTTGCTGGGTCTCTCTTCATCCTCCTCCCCAGATTCTCTCTGGGGTCCTGAGGTGCCCTGCTCCTCTGAGTGCAGCCACATGACTCAGAGATCTTCCTTCTGTGACTCCAAGAAACGGGGCAGGGCAGGACCCAGAGCAATGGTGACAAGGCTGCACCAACAGCGAGGGCAGTGCAGAACACACGCCCAAAGCGAAACAGAGGTGCTAGGTGGGAAGTCCAGACACCGGCCCCTGCCTTCTGCTCCAGCAAAAACAGCAGGCACTTGGGAATAGGGTCCCTGCAGGTTTGATTCTTCCATAGCTCTGGCTGCCGGATTCCTTGCTTCCTGCCCAGGATGACACTTAATACTGACTGGCGGCTACTCTCTGCCACAGGACCTCCCCAGTGAAGCCCCCACAGCTCCTCTCCCGGACGCCTCAGCCTCCCCCCTGTCTCCACACCGAAGAGCCAAGTCACTGGACAGGAGGTCCATGGAGTCCTCCCTGACGGTGAGCCCAGGCGCCCAAGCACCAAGGCCTGGCGATGCTGCTGCTGCTGCTGCTGCTGCTGCTTCTGTCACCTGAGGTCGCTGTCTGCTTCTGTCCATGCATCTGGGCTGGCTGTCCTCTCTGTGCACAGGCCCTCATGTCTATATGTGGGAAGCAGCTGCTCTGTTTCTTTCTCTTTCCTGGGCTTTGTAGGCCTCCTGAGCTCCAAGGTCCCAGTGGAGGCCACCTGACCAAGGCAACAGTCCTCTGACTCCAGGGGTCAGGGCCAAAGCCCAGAACCCCCATTCTTCTTTTGGGGGGTGCTTGTTTCTATGACAGTTTGGCAACAGGAGTCCCCTCTTGCTGGGAGCACTGGTCCAGTTCTTGGGGTTTCACCGTAAAGGGAGAAGAGGCCCTTGCTCCAGGCCACCTGAGCTACAGCAGTCACGGTGCGGGTAAGGAGCAGTTAAGATGGAGTCTGGGAGGCACCATTGCTCCCGCCAGCAGCAATAGGTCGGAGGCCCAGAGGGTAAAAGATAGTTGCTCCTTGCCTGGTGACCTGGGGCTCCTCTCTGCATTTCGTTCGTAACATCCTCAGGAGCCCAGGGCTGGTGCTGCCTCTCCCCCACTGAGGTGTGGAGCCACCACCAAGACTGATAGGAAACTGTGGAGCAAGGACAGGAGGTTTCTTACCTGGAGGATTTTTCCTTGAGTTCTGACTTTGGCTCAACGGTTTGGAGCAGAGGCTCTTAGAATAGGTATTGCTGGTCATTGGCCTGTCACTACACATCTGTTCTCTCTTAACGCCCTCCCAGTCCTTGTACTGCAACAGATGTCACAGCCTATTTCCAGTCAAGATGGCTGTGGAAGAGTGGAGAGCATGTCCAGTGACAGGAAAGATGGTCCATGTCTCTTTGAAGCACCAGCCTTACAGATAGCCAGACATAAAACATAAGCAGGGTCCAGGTGGACTACAGGTGATCCTTGTGGGTATGTGAACAGCACAGGTTTTAGGATGGACCGGCAGGGATGGCACCACATTCAGGCCCTATTGGCAGGCCTGCACCCTTTGCTTTCTTATCTGTTGTTCTGGTTTTGCTCCTTGTAGGGAACTGGAGACTGAAAGTCATCCTGGTACAGATAAGTGGCCTGAGGGTCTTGGTAGGGTTGCCACTGCATTTCACTGAGGACCAGACATGGTGTCCTCTCCTTGGTCTTCTCCTCTTTTCTCTCTCAGTCTTCTCTGGCTTCTGCAAGAACTTCTGAATTCTCCTTTTAGCTGTCACTGCAGACCTTCCCCTTCATGCACCACACTCAATGACTCTCTGTCTGAGCCATTCTTCTCTGCCTCCCAGGCAAATGGAGTAGGGCCTGTCTCAGAGCCCCAGGCAGCCCAGCCACTCAAGGGAGATGTGGCTGAGCTCTCTCCTTCACAGTAGCCTGTGCAATACAGCATCAGCTTCCTCCCAGATGTGTGTGCCTGCAGATCAGGCACCAGGCAGCACAGCCTGGGGCCAGAGGCCTGTGCAGGTTGGTCTGATGGGTGAAGAAACCCTCTTTCCTGGTGCCCACCTTTCCTGTACAGAATGTCTGCTCTGTCAGTCACCCTTTGCCCAGGACTGGGATATCAGTGTTTCCCTCTGAACTGTTTTTTTCTTCTTTTCTCAGCCTGACCTGCTGAATTTCAAGAAAGGCTGGCTGACCAAGCAATACGAGGATGGCCAGGTTAGTGTGCAGAGATCTGTGGTTTCTGAAGGGCTAGGGAGCAGCTGTGAGGCTGAGGTGGCCTTATCCCTGGCTAGTCTGTGAGCACTAGCTCTGTCCCCCCACCTTTGGCACATCCTCTGGTCTCATGGACAAAGACTGTGGCCAGGACCCCCATCTCCTTAAAATAATGGAGGCCCATAGCCCCCATTTCTTCTGCAGCAGGGGTGGAGCTTTTGGAGATATGCTGCCAGACTTGCCTGCTGCTGGTGTGATGGATTGCTGTCCTGTACCCAGCAGTGACCTTGGCCTCAAGCCACAGACACATTCTTAACACTAGCTCCCTACCTGCTGATCTTTCAGGGACAGAGAAAGCCTCTGGCTGTAGGGCTGGCTTGTGATCGCACACAAGGCAGCCAAGGAGATAGCAGCTGAGGCAGCAAGACTCTGTCAGAGACACCAACTCACCCCCAGTCCTGAGAGAGCCATTATGGTACATTCTCACCATCAGACTCAAGCAGGAACTGCCCTTTACAGCTGGACCTGCCAGCCCCACCTTGACCCTGGATGGGGCTAGAATGCCAGACCTCCCAGGAGGCACAAGGAGAGAAACCCGCTAGGTCATATCGAGAGGCGTCTAAACCCTGCCTGCCCATTCTCCCACACCTGCTTTCTGAGCGGCTCTGCTGAAACATCCTCTTTTCTCTGTGTTAACCCTTTTGGCCTTGCCTGAAGACTCAAGTCTCCCCCTTGCTACTCGCAGAGAAGACTTGGGAATCTGGCTGGTTGGTTTGCACCTGCTAGCGGCAGGTGGGCACACCCCTCTGGTTAACCAGCCAGTGGCTATAAGTAACAAGTGGCCTCCTTAAGGTGAAGATTCTGTTTTCACAGACACCTTTCAGCCCAGCCTAGCCCCCTGTCTGCAGCCCTGGAGTTTAAATCGAGAACTGCAAAGCACTGTTTGCCAGCTACACCACTGGGTTACAGAGAGCCCATGGCCAGTGCCCCACCCCAGCTCTCTCACCTGCCTTGTCACTGGAGAGCCAAGGCTTAGCAAGTGCCCCAATGGCATGTGCTCATGGCTTCCTGCGGCCTAAATACTGAGTCCTCTGCCACTTGCAGGAGATGCTGCCTGTCCTCTGCTTTTCACGTGCTCTGGGAGGTACCTAGGACTTGGGCATGGGTCGCCTTGGAGCAGTAAGTGTGCTGCATAGTAATTCAGTCTGCTCCTTTCCATTTCAGTGGAAGAAACACTGGTTTGTCCTTGCCGATCAAAGCCTGAGATACTATAGGGATTCGGTGGCTGAGGAGGTGAGTATCTTGGCTTTGCTCCCACTGAGGAAACAGTTGAGGGGGTTCAGGTAGTATCTGGGAGCCAAGGCCCCCAAGCACCACTACTTCTTCCAGGCTTCAGCCCCTTTGTCTGTTGATGGATGTCCACATTGCCATCTGGACTGGGTTCCCCAGTCCAGATCTGGTGGGAAGTCTGAGCATAGTGCAGCCTGCTTTTGATATTCTCATGACTGGTTCCTGCCTGGAACATTGGCACCTTCTGAGGCCCTGCATTAGGCACCTGGGTATAGTGTGTTTGTGCAACTTTTTTCTCGGTTCTTAGAAGAACACTGAAAGATGTCTTATTTTAAAACTCAAGATGAGCTTTTTTGTTTTCCTACAAAGAGATTTTATGGTGAATTGAAGAACTGAACTAAACTTTTGTTTATTCCTTGTCTTGGACAAAGATGGAATGTGGCAGATGAATCTGGTTGGCCCAGTTGACAGTCCTGATTCTGCAGATGAAGGACCAACCAGAAGGAGCTGTTTTTCCTCACGTACAAAAAAGTCATTCTTTTGAACAATTTAGCAAGTGTGTTTCTAACCTTTCCCTTGTAGTTCACTCCAAATATCCTTAAGATATATCTACAAATAGAAAAAGATCATGTCCAAGATTAGTCATCCTATACCTTTGTAATAGCAGGAGATTGAAGAGAACCTAAATATCTGTCTGAGGCAGCAGGGTGGGGGGACTGGGGCGTGTATATATTTACATACTCTGAACCTAAAAGAACTAAGTTTTTAATGGAGCCCAGTGGAAAGATATTGGTGATATAAGGTACGTGTAGACTAGGGAGGGTGGCAGGCCTCTGGTGTGCCTAATAGCAGGGAATACAGAAACGTGTGAATGTTTAACTGAACACTCATGTGTGACTGCCGCTTATTTAAACGAGTAGTTCTCAGAGTGTGGGCTGTAGACCCCCTGGAGACACCTTACGAGGGCTGGAATACTCAAGACTATTGTTATAACTCTAAGATGCTGCTTTCTTTTTTTATTGTATTAACATTTGCACTGACTGCACAGGCAGTGATGTATAAGGCTGTTGGTGCCTTAGCCCAGACACAGGCTGCAGCAGCCAGTGGCCAACGATCCTGTGTTCTTCACCACCACATACTCACAATGTTAAGAAAGTTACTGATTTCATTAAGTCTCAGTCCTTGAAGACCCATCTTTTTAATACTCCCATGGTTTGAAATCTGCAGTAAGCACACATCACTGTTGTTGCACACCAAGTATGACGGCTGTCTCATGGGGCAGCCCTGTGCCTTCTGTTGGTGCTGCCCACTGGCCAGCAGATCACCCTCTTGACTTGAAAGAACAACTAGTACACAAGCTGCTCATTCAGTTTTGGTGGTTAGCAGACATCTTCTTTAGAATGAATCAAGTGAGCTTATTCCTTGAAGGGAAACAACAGGCAGTATTTTTTGCCAGTGCTACAAGGTGAACTTTCAGGCAAAAATTGGATCTTTGGAAAACTTATATTCACCATCATGAACTTGACAGACAGCTTTTCTTTACTTCATTCTCTCCTGACCAAATAGTTGGTGATACTAACAAATGCAATGTTTGATCTCATAAAATGAGATGTGTCAACATAGGAAGTGGATAACTCATTATTTTCCAAATGACCAATATATAATGTTGCACAGCTGGGCACAGGTAAAAGATCCATTCAGAGGTCACAGTAACACCGTGGTTTATAATATAACTGAGCACAGAGAGTTCCTTGATATGATTTCAGATTCCACTTTGTAGTTAACCTTTAAGTCACAGGGGTGTCCAACATGTGGATCAGGATGGGTATGAATGTGACCCAACACAAACTTGTAAATTTACTTAAAATATTATGAGATTTTTTTGTAATTATGTGTTATAATGTATTAATGTGTGGCCCAGAGATTCCAAAGGGTTGGACACCCCTGCATGAGTTCAAGATAACTACCACATATCAAAAAATAAGCACAATTACTTGAAGATTATTAAAATGTCTCCCTTTTTTTTAGTCCATTTTTGTGTAAGGCCAGACTGTCTTCATATACCTCAGCCAAAACAATATATCCATCAAAATGAATGCAGAAACAGACAACAGAAGCCAGACATCAAAGAGATTTGTAAAAATTCAAACCAATATTGTTATCGCTGATTTTTTAAATAATATTTTTATTGATAAAATGTGCTTATTCGTATTTTTCAGTAATTAGATATGTTTACTTTTTTTCAGTTTAATTTCTAACAGTAAATGTCAGTAGATAAAACTCACATAAAAACTCTTTGGGGTCCTCAGTTTTTAAGAGTGTAAAGAAGTTCTGATGTGAGTTTGTTGGAGAACCATCAGCATGGAATTTCTTTGGCAGAATACCCATGGAGAGTGGTGGCATTGGTGTATCCAGGTTATGAAGGCCAGGTGCGTCCTCACTTCTTGTGAGGGTATATGCTCACTAAGAAAAAGGCCAGCCCTCAAAGTCACTCATGAAAACATGTTTGTTTAGTATTGACTTTCATTTCTAAATCTCTTACGGTCTTCTCATTTCTCCCTGCAGGCAGCTGACTTGGATGGGGAAATTGACTTGTCTACATGTTACGGTGTCACAGAGTACCCAGTCCAGAGAAATTACGGCTTTCAGATACATGTGAGCCCAGGAGGGTGGAGTTTGGAGACAGGTTGGGTGCAGAGGTGGGGGACACAGGCCTGATTGGCTGGGATGTGTCTTTGAGCACCTGATGTCCTGGTCCAGGCACTGGTGGTCAGGCCTGACCTCATGTGCATGGTCAAGAGGTGCTCTTTTCCCATCAGTGTCAACGTCTTGTCCAGTTCTGTCCTCGGTGCTGTGGCATCAGATCCCCACCCCCCGGTTTGTGATCTGAGCAAAAATTGGACATTAGCATCTTTCAAGACTGTGTAGAAGCTTTTTGTTACTGAAGATTCTTTTTCTTTCTTTTAATCCTGGAGTTTGGGACAGTTGGAAGGATATGTGAGGTATGGGAAATAAGAATGAAAGTGTTAATTATTTAAATCTCAGAGCAGTAGGTTTTTATTCACTTACTCTTTAGTTTATTCTTTTATTCATGAGTTTGAAAATTCATGAAGTCTTTTTTCCCCCTGCAACCTTGTGAGGGACTCAGAGAAGCAAGTCATTGCCCTTGCCCTCAAAAAAATAACCTGGTTCAATAAATATGATAATCCTCATTGACCACTCATTAAAGTCAGTGACTCAAGGGCTGCCCGGAGTTAGCCAGGGTCAAGGTTAGGATGCAGTCACCTGACTGCCACGTCTGCTCTCATTTGAACACCATCTGAAATTTGGGGGTGCCCCAAACCATCCTCAGATTCAAGAATGAGTCAGGATGACTCAAAGAGCACAGCTGTGGTTTCATTTTAGAGAAGGACACCAGTTGGAGCACCAAAGGAAGAGAGGCTTGCAGAGTCGCCGGGGCTCCTGTGTCCCAGAGGACACGTTGCCCTTCTGGTGTTGCTGTGCAGTGATACACAGAGCTTCCCACCCAGGAATCTCACCCAAACCCAGTGTCCTGAGTTTTGATTGAGGTTTCACAACTGTCGTGATTGACAGTCATGTCCATGAGGTCCAACACAGCCTCCAGGCCTGCCCTCAGAGGTCAGCTCATTTTCATGGGGCTGAAGCCCCAGACCTCTCACCTTATGGCTGGTTTTTATAGTGTAGCCATCCCCAACCCTATGTAACGAGGGTTCAGGGGTTGCTGCTCAGGAGCCGGGGCAAAGACCAGTCCTCTCCTTGTACAAAGCTAATTCTTTCCTCACGAGAGCCTTGTGAGTACATGGTGGGTAGAGAACAGCCTGACCGACAGGGCTGCCACTGCAGGGGCTGGCCCCTAGAACTTTGTCTCTCATAGGAGGCTGTAACTCCAGTGGGATCACCTTTAATAGGGTCTTCAGATCTCGGGGTGCAAAAACTCAGTTTTATCATTTGACTCAGTAGATCAGGCACACTGAGACGGACTCATATTGACCAAACTTCAAGGAGACTGAGGTTCACACACAAACACCATTGTGTTCATTACAAAGAGAAGTCTAACCACCAACCCACCAGGCTACTGGCCATGACATGTCCTTCCTGTAGGGTGCCAAGTCATATAGACAGATGGCCTGGCATGAGGCCCAGGGTATGAGTTGGTGAGTCTTAGGGTCTTAGCAACCTCCCCACCCCCGCCCCCTGCTGTGATGCCCCTCTGTTCCTGGTCCCTGCAGGAGGAACAGACCTGCTCAGTGAGCTCCTCCTGAGACTCCTGGTAGACCCCATACTGCATCCCCCTCCCTCACCCTGATCTCCTTGTGTCAAAGATCGGGTTTCTCTGGGCAGGGTATCCTGAGGTAAGAGGTGGCTTTTTAAGTCAGCAAATGAGCACTGGGTAGTAACTTAATTATTCTAGGGTGTGATCCATGCAGTGTTACCCCCAACCATCAGTCTGACCCTTTTCATTTTGCCCTGAGGCAGGAGCTTATCCTAAGACACTTTTCTGTGAGCCACATGGACTGAGGGAGACCTAGGTCTCCCTAGGTCTGAGAGCAATAGCAATTGCTCTCAGCATGAAAGGGTGGGTCCTGGTCACTTGGCCTTGGTCACTAGGCAGCTTTGAGTTCTTGAGAGGCAAGGATGGAGGAATGAATGTGCCATGTCCCTAGCCCAGCCATCAAACCTAATGGCACCTACAAAGGTGCTGAGTGTAGAAGCTAGGCAGGAGCGGCACCACGAGAGCCAGGAGTCCTCAGTCGGAAGTCAGTCTTCTCCTGAGATTGTGGAATGCACTGGAATGTGCTGGAAGACACAAGGTAGTTGTGCATTAGTAAGACATCCAACCGGACATGCAGGCAGTTAAAGGAGGTGAAGAGAGGCAGGAGGCCAGGCAGGCACAATGGTGGTAGGCAGAAAAAGGGGTGGCTACGGAGCACTGCAGAGGAAGCACATGTGGGCCATGACTTTGGCTAGATGAGGGAGAAGGCAGGGCTGAGATCCTGTGTGCCAGCAAGTGGCAAAAGGTGTAGAGCATCCTGGCTGGTGTGGCTCAGTGGACTGAGTGCTGGCCTGTGAACCAAAGGGTGGCTGGTTTGATTCCCAGTCAGGGTACATGCCTGGGTTGTGGGCCAGGCCCCCAGTGGGGGGCGCATGAGAGGCAACCACACATTGATGTTTCTCTCCCTCTCTTTCTCCCTGCCTTCCCCTCTGTCTAACAGTAAATAAATAAAGTCTTTTTTTTAAAAAAGAGTACACATAAAAACCAGTGTAGAGCCTCTGGAATTCTGGCTGCAGTGGGCTTTCTACAAACATCAGACAAGCAGCCACAGTGTGGGCCTACCCTTGGGAAGGAACCTGCTGGAGGTGGGAGTTGAGGACATGAGGGAGAATGTGGAGGTTGCTGAGATTAGACCATAGGAACTCCCACCTCTGGGAGTGAGAGAAGGCAGAAGACCCCATGTCGAGTGTGAGCAGGTCTTGGGGGCACAGGAAGGGCCAAGGCATAAGGGGCCAGTGTTTCAAAGAGTTCAGAAGCCATTGCCCCCCTCTAGGAATATAGCAAGGGAAAACCCAAGGAGAGATGAGTTATGGGCCGTGCTGGGGGTCCTGAAGTGAAGGATGAGGTCAAGTCCAAGCTGTGCTTTCAGTACTCCAGGCCCACATGTGGTCTCTTTGTGTTTTGGTCCCTGGCCATGTCAGTACCCAACCCAAAACTGTCTTGGTAATTTCATCTTCCCTTCAGCTGATTTGCTAACGTGTTTTTGAGTAGCCTGAGCAGCTTAAAGAACAGGACTGATTCTGGGAGACAGGAGTCAATAGGTGCAGAAGCAGGGAAGTAGGCTCCACGCAGACCACCCCCCATGCTTTCCGTCTCTTCCCTTCTCAGGAGGCACCTTGCCGTGCCCCCAGAAACACGAAAACTGCCTGAGAGGCCGCTCTTTCCTCCTCACCCTTGCAGGCCACGCTACCTCCTCTCTGCTGCTGCATCTGGCCTCCCCCCACCCCGACCCAGTCTGTGCACTCCCCTTAGCTGTAAACATGTTCCTCTGTTTCAACTGATGTCCCACCAGCTCATCCAAAGTCGGGTCCTGGGGTTTGTCCTAGAAGTGCCCCCTCCCTCTTTTTCATTACCCAATCCTGCCACCACCTTAATTCTGAATTCCTAGACAACTGCCTTACCATCCAACAGGCCTCCCTGCCTCTTCTCAGCCTGAAGACTCAGTCTCCACCACACCCCAGTCTGCCTGGCCTCTCCCTTACTGCCCTGTGCACCCAGTGAGCATAGCTGCAGGGCACTGGGGCTTGCTCTTCCTGCTTCCTCTGCCTGGGACATGTATCTCTTTTCCACCACCCACCCACCACCCCGCCTCACCAGACAAGGCCTGGCTCAGTCCCATTGTGCAGGGCTCCCACTTGCTCGCCACATGCTCACACTCTCCTTCCCTCCAGTCTCTGAGTTTCTTAAAGGGCAGGGTGAGTCGCCTCAGTGCCTGGACATTGTAGGTACTCAGTAAACGCCTGCTGAATCTGCTGGAGAGGGAGATACCTGAGTTAGCCTGGACAGTAAAAGCAGATTAACATCTACAGCTTTGCTGTTTCCTTTGCTCTCCAGGTCTGGTTTATCCTAAGCAGGGAATACATGGTGTTCCTAATGTGGCCACCTAGCCACAATCCTCCCTGCAGGAAGGGGGTGGAGAGATTGACAGTGGTCGCTGATAATGCCTTGTCTCTTCTGTAGACAAAGGAGGGCGAATTCACCCTCTCTGCCATGACGTCTGGGATCCGGCGGAATTGGATCCAGACCATCATGAAGCATGTTCATCCGACCTCTGCCCCAGATGTGACAAGGTAAAGTTCAAGGGAACCACTCTCCCCAGGAGCCTCTGTCTCACTCCTGTACATGAACAGCTGCTTCTTCTGGGGACCTGAGGTCTCAGCCTGGCCCAGCACAGCCTTCTTCCTTCCCTCCTTGGTCCCACTGCTGGCTGCCCCAACTCATTCTTTTTGGTTTCCTGATTCTCTGTTAGGTTGCTTTTTCCTTCTGTGAGTCTGGTTGGTGGAGCTACACAGGATATATCACTTGAGTCAACATCGGAACTGAACTTAGGGGATAGGCCCCTCTGGAGTGGGCGTAGGCCCTGGGCTTCACTGGAAGCTGCACCCATAGGCCTTGATAGCATTCCTTTTTCTTGGTTTTTTGTTTTTTTGTTTTTTTCACCTCACTCCTGCATCTGTTGGATTTCTGTGCTACCGAGAAAAATTCTCTGAAACTCTTAGTGGCAGAGCCTAAGTTGGAAAACTGTCCCCCACCATAACACACTTCAGTTTACACATCTCGTGATTCACTGTGTGCCTTCCTCCTCTAACTCTGAAGGTTAGAAACTGGCTGGGTTTCATTTTAAAAGAATGAAGACATGGTTCCAGTTGGGGGGGGGGGTGGCTCTGTAAGGCCCAGAACGCCGCCGTGCACGCATCAAGGCATCAGAGCCTTCGCCAGTTCTGAACACTCTCATTGACCCTTTGTAGGCATGTAGTTTGAGTGACTCAAGTGTATTTCTTGCACGGGAATTCACACTCCAGGTGACCCTGGTGCCTGCCGTGTGCCCCCTGGTGGCCTGGGGCAGTTGCGACTGTCCTCAATCTTTTTGAAGTCCTTGCCTCTTCTTAGTGACACTGTACCTTTTTGGACAAGAAAAAAGGGAAGGAACCCAAAATAATAATTCTTTCATTTCTTTTCTGTTTATTTGTATTGTTTGTTCATTATTTAACAAACAGAATAGTTGGCTGTTCCTGAGTTGGTAAGACCAGGAGGTGGTGACCAGGACCCACTCTGTGGTATCCTGTTGGGGGAGCACATCCTGTGTGCGGGGGCAGGAATAACCCCATCCTCATGGGGCTGCATCCACTGGCAGCCAGCAGCTGCCCCTCAGCCCTCTCCCATTCAATAGCAGAGGCTGGAGCCTCACAAGCCCAATGTTCTTTTTTTGTAAAATATATTTTATTGATTATACCATTACAGTTATTGTTCTATTCCACCCCCTTCATTCTCCTCCACCCTGCACACCCCCTCCCCCACAATTCCCCCCCCTTTAGTTTATGTCCACGTGTCTCAACTTCTTTAGATTCTATATTTCCCCTACTATTCTTGCCCTCCCCCTATCTATTTTTTACCTACCGTCTATGCTACTTATTCTCTGTACCTTCTCCCCCCTTCTCCTCCTCCCACTCCCCTGTTGCTAACCCTCCATGTGATCTCCATTTCTATGGTTCCGCTCCTGATCTAGCTGTCCTCTTGGTTTACATTTGTTTTAGGTGTGGTTGTTAGTAACTGTGAGTTTGCTGTCCTTTCACTGTTCATATTTTTCATCTTCTTTTTCTTAGATAAGTCCTTTTAACATTTCATATAATAAGGGCTCGGTGATGATGAACTCCTTGAATTTGATCTTATCTGACAAGCACTTTATCTGCCCTTCCATTCTAAATGAAAGCTTTGCTGGATAGAGCAATCTTGGCTGTAGGTCTTTGGATTTCATGACTTGGAATACTTCCTTCCAGCCCCTTCTTGCCTGTAAGGTCTCTTTTGAGAAATCCGCTGACAGTCTGATGGGAAGTCCTTTGTAGGTGACTGTCCCCTTATCTCTTGCTGCTTCTAGGATTCTCTCCTTCATTTTAATCTTGGCTAATGTGATTATGATGTGCCTTGGTGTGTTCCTTCTTGGGTCCAACTTCTTTGGGACTCTCTGAGCTTCCTGGATTTCCTGGAAGTCTATTTCCTTTGCCAGAGTGGGGAAGTTCTCCTTTATTATTTGTTCAAATAAGTTTTCCACTCGTGGCTGTTTCTTTTCCCCTTCTGGTACCCCTATATACGGATGTTGGAACGTTTAAAGATGTCCTGGAGGTTCCTAATCCTCTCCTCATTTTTTTTGAATTCTTGTAACTTCACTTTTTCCTGTTTGGTCATTTCTTTCTTCCTTCTGGTCCACCCCCTTGATTTGAGTCCCAGTTTCCTTTCCATCACTATTGGTTACCTGTGCATTTCTCTTCATTTCAATTAGTTTAGCCTTCATATATTCCTCTAATTTGTGGCTAAAATCAACCAGTTCTGTGAGCATCCTGATTACCAGTGTCTTGAATTGTGCATCTGAGAGGTTCGCTATTTCCTGGTCACTTAGAGTTATCGGCTCTGGGGCTTTGAGTTCTTCTTGAGCCATATTTTGGACTGTTCGTGCCTGTTATGTATGAGGAGCAGAGCCCTAGGTGTTCACCAGGGTGACCCTGTCGCTGGGTTGTGGCGCTGTATGTGGGGGCGGGGCCAAAGGAAAGCAATGGCAGGCACCCTTTGCTTCTTCCCGCCGGCACCGTGGACCACGCAATTTGTCCCACTGCTCTTGAATGTGCGACCGTGGTCAGCCGCTGCTGGGTTCCTTGCTGGGGGCTGCGTGTTCGTCTCACTTCTCACTCCCGCCGTCTTGAGCCCTCACTGGGTCCACGGGACGCTACCCCAGATGCCTGGGCGCCTGGGGTCGGGGAATCTTTCCTGCCCAACCCCGCTCCACTGCTGGCTCCGCCCCTCTTACCCGTCCGGTAGACTGGTTCATTGTTGTTAGGATTCCGTATAGTTCAGTTTTCTGTTCTTTGGCTGCGTCTTTATTCTCCAAACCTTTGTTGTATTCAAACTTGGTTGTGGGAGAAGGCACAGTGTTTGCACCTATGCCTCCATCTTGGCGGAAGTCCCCCAATGTTCTTTCTGAGCCCTGGAGGACACCCCCACAGCCAAGCAAGACAGGCCACTCAGGCTGCTCAGGTCAGGGCTTCTTTTAGCCAGTGGTAGTCACCTGCCGCCCTGTCCTAGCCAGGCCTGGCTCTGTGCATCAGATTGAGGATCTGTCTGGGGGCTGTCAGCTTTGGATGTCTCGGTGCAGGCATGTGGCTTTGGCCTCAGAACAGGTGTAAAGGGCACACTTGTGCATACATGGCTTACAAGTGGTATCTCCCAGGTTGGCATGCATGTCTCCCTTGCACACTTGGGTATCAGCTCTGTGCAGGGACTGGACTCACAGCAGGCAGGCCTTTTGTTTCCAGAGGAAGCTTGATGTGACAACTGTCTTTCTCACTAGGATTTACTTTAGAGTTATTGGAGTAATTTGTTTCTCCAGTTTGTTTAAGCCTTTGTGCTTATTTGATGTGGGCTTTTAGAGTTTGTGGAAAATAAGTTTGTTTTGTTTTTTTAACGCTACAAGGCTATGTCCCAAGAACAATTAGAAACAGATACAAATGTCAGAGGTGCCATGTGAAGCCAGGCACTGAAGGCCCCCTGTGTCTGGTGAGGAGTTGTAGGGGCTTCCTTTCTGGGAATATAGGAAGGGCCTTCTTTGCAGGAGGGCCTTCCTCTGTTGGAGAGACTGGTTCTGCAGCTTCTGATTTTCCGTGTTATCCCACTGCCCAGTATGGCTGTAAACCTGCTCTAGCTCTCAGTTCAGAGCCATCAAAAGGTCTGTTCTGGAGAGTTTTTATTCAGATACGCATATGGCTTAAATTGAAAACGCAGGTCCTACCATCCTGGAGCAGTTTATTTTTCACTTAGGTAGCTGCTGGGACGGGCACCAAGTGGATGGTGGCGACTGCGTCCTCTTCTCCTTGGGTACCTCTTTCACTCGATCCTTTCTCTTTGGCCCCCATTTAAACACAGGTGCTCCCTGGAACCCCCACCTTCCCTTGCAACCCCCAGTGGCTCCTGATTCTGCATTTTGCCACTGCCTACTGTTCAGGCTGCAGGTCTCTGGGATTAGTCCATAGAGCCTGGAAAACCCTGCTTCCAATGCCATGACTGATGCCTCCGCCCTACTGCTGCCCAGGTGGGTTCCTCTTCAGGAACCTTTACTTTGAGGCAAATTGGGAAAAGACATGGACTTTTCTGCTGGGCAGGCAGAAGTGCCCTCAAGGGTCCTGCTCTCTACCTGTCATGTGGGCCGCTGCATGGGATGGGCTCCTTGGTGCCATCTGGGTGATATATCTGATTTGTTCAAAGGTTATCTCAGGCCTGTCACTCTTATTCCTCTATCACAGCAGCCACCAAAGTGGGTTTCCTAAAACACAGACCCGACCATGTTCCTTCCCTGCTTATTAAAAACTCTTGGTCCTTTCAAGAGACATGTCTGGTCTCATTCATTCTCTCACTGTTGTCCAGTAAGTGTGTACATGCCACAGGGTCAGCCTCCCTCGTGAAGGGTTTGGACAGTGGCTGTCCCTCGTGCAGTCTGTCGGGCTCTCCACCTTGGCTCTAAGCAGGGTAGGGGCTCCCTGTGCTTTATTGTCCCAGTGACAGGACTATCATGACACTCCTCTACTGCATCTCCTCAGTTAGGGGACTCTTGTAATATCTTCCTTCCAGAAACCTCTAGGCTTTCTGTGGCTCTTTCTCTCCCATCTCCACTCAAACTCAGTTTAGGTTCCCTCTGAGGAAATGATGACAAAATGTCCTTTCTTGCCCTGACCCCAAGGGAGCTGGGGCCCTCTGCTGGGGTGAGCACCAGGAGTCATACCTGATAAGCTGTTTGCCCCCTGCCCCCAGCTCATTGCCGGAGGAGAAGAACCGGAATAGCTCCTCCTTTGATACCTGCCTGAGGCCAAGTGAAAAGCAAGAGATGGAGCCCAGAGAGCCAGATCCTGAGCAGAAGAGGAGCCGTGCTCGGGAGCGGAGACGGGAGGGACGATCCAAGACCTTTGATTGGGCTGAGTTCCGCCCCTTGCAGCAGGCCCTGGCTCAGGAGAGGGCCAGTGCCACAGTGCCCCCCGACACGCTCCCTGAGGCAGAGCCAGGAGAGCTGGAGCGGGAACGTGCTCGGAGGCGAGAAGAACGCCGCAAGCGCTTCGGGATGCTTGACACTGTAGATGGGACAGCCACTGACGATATAGCCTTGCGGATGGAGGTCGATCGGAGCCCTGGGCTGCCTGTATCCCCCAATCCCAAGACACAGAACGTCCATGTGGAGATTGAACAGCGGTGGCATCAGGTGGAAACCACCCCTCTACGGGAAGAAAAGCAGGTGCCTATTGCCCCTCTGCACCTGTCCTGTGAAGACAGAAGTGACAGGTTCTCCAATCATGAGCTGACCTCTCTGCTGGAAAAGGAGGTAATGACTAGAGGCAGCCATAAGTGGACAGGTGGGTGGGTTCTATATAGCAGCCTTTCCTGAGCAACCATGGTGCCTGGTAGTGGCCTGAGTGGTTCAGCTTCATAACACCAAGGGAGACGTGTTCCCTCCCCTCAGGGGCTGACAGACCATTCAGGAAGATAGACACATGGGCAGACAGGTTCTTAGAGTACAGTATAGTTGGTGCGAGGTACAGGAAGTGCCAACTCATGCCAGGTGACGGGGCACCAGGCCTTTCCAGAAAGAGTAGTTTGCCATGTGGCAAGGGCACTGCCAGTAAGAGTTAGGGGTGGCCAGAGAAGAGGCTAGTAAGGTTACAGAGCCCAGGTGGGGGCCTTGTGCTAAAGAGGAACGTGAGCAGAGTTAATTTTTGGTCCTCACTAAGCAACTCTGTGTTGAACAGGCCAAAGTTGGTGGCCGAGAAGAGCCCCAGTGCTTTCTCAGCAGCCTGGTCACCATCAATGAGACATGAGGGGGTGCAGGGCAGTCAGCAAGAAGCAGGTGGGTTCTAGATGTTCAAGATATAAAACAGAGGCCCTTGGTGGATGAGCAGGGGAAGGGTGCCTTGTAACTTACTTCAGTTGGCATGGGCTGCGCTGTGGAGGATTTTCGTGGAGCAGGCCTCTTGGACATCTGGATGCAGAGATGAGCAGCCAGCCCCTGCATTTAAAGTATAATATGTTTCTTCATGAAAACATGCAGGAACCAAATCTAGGGAACTTCAGTGGGTTTAGAAGTCTGAGCAGAGGAGTTCCTGGCCAAGGAGCTCCCTTGGCAGCTCCCCTGTGACAGTTTCATGGTTCAAATGTGCTCTTTTATATTAGCTAATTAAAGATTTGTCACTTTGGTCTGCCTTCACTTCTCTTCTTTTTCCTAGTTTATTAGACTTATGAGGCTGACATCTATCACTAACATGAACATTTTTATTTCCCTTTTTTATGTTTGTAAATAAGATAATTAAGACAGTATACAGTAAATAAAAGTTCAAACTCACACCACTCTCAGCTGCAAAAATGGGCCTGCTGGCCAGCAAACCACACACTGAACATTTATTTAAAGCAGCAATGTCTGAAAGTCAGTTCTCCGCACCTCTCACAGCACGTCCTGGCAGTGCCCCCCGTCCACTGCACTCCACCTCTCCCACCTCCCACAGCCTCCAGGGCAGGGCAGGCGCATGGGCCCATGTGGCCCAGTAGACACCTGGGGAATGTTTGAGGAAGAGATGAATAGATGAATAACTAAATTTGAAACTGTTGAATGCAAGAAGTGTGTGAAGTAGCTTGCTTACTTTCCACATCTTGTGGAATACTTTAGGAATCCTTTTTGCAGACTTTTACGTGGAAGCCATTGTATAAAAGTAGAATTGTTGTAGTAGGAAACAAGGCAGGGCCTGGAATGAGACTTGCCCAGAGCAGTACTGGACTTTTGACCATGCTGAGGATGTGGAAAGGACCCAGTGGCATGATCTTCCTCTGGTACAGACACAAAGTCTCAGTTTCTGGTAGGGTCCAAGTACTAGAGCCTTAAGCTGGTGTGAAAATTTTGTGGGCGCTCAGAGTAGCAGGTCCACAGGTCTGCTGTGTTGTAGATGTATACCATATTTTTCGGACTATAAGACGCACTCCCCACTCCCACTCCCTGCAAATTTGGGAGGAATAATGGTTGTTAATACTGCTGTTGAGTTCTGCTTACATTTACATTGGTGAAATATTATGTTATTTATGTTATTAAATATTTTAACCACATTTTTTGCTTCAAAAAATTTTTTCCTATTTTTCTTTAAAACCTAGGTACATCTTATGGTCCAAAAAATATAATACTGTTATATACTTAACAGTTGGAGGCTTCTGTTCCAGGTGCTGCACTTAAGGACAGATTAGCTCATCTCTGACCTCCGGAAGGCCAGTGAGGACTCTGTGCTCAGCCCAGCTCATGCCAAAAATGCCACTCTGGGCCTGCACTGCTGCTTCTGTCTGTTACCATCATGGTGCTTTAAAATGCATGTCTTTCTGCCAACAGTTGGAGCAGAGCCAGAAGGAGGCCTCGGACCTTTTGGAGCAAAACCGGCTCCTGCAGGATCAACTGAGAGTGGCTCTGGGCCGGGAGCAGAGTGCCCGGGAGGGCTATGTGCTGCAGGTAGGGCTGAGGGGCGGCCTCGGTGCTCAAAGCGTGCTCAGGACTTCCATGCAAAGGACCCTGGCAGGCTAGGAATGTGCAAAACCTGCCTGAGCAGGGGCCGCCTCTCCCAAGTGTCGTCCTCTGGCTCCTCTGCCCCAGGACCGTGGCTCTCAGAGCCTGAAACTTACATGTCTAAGGGTTTTTCCTTTGTTTTTAATAAAATAATTTTGGTGGTTTTTTCTTTTCCCTCTCAAATTGACCCAATATATATTTATTATAAATACCATACATTTGCAAGTCACTTCTAAGTTGTTTATTAAAAAAAAAAGTAATAGGCCTATTTTACAGATTGAAGAAATTGAGTAACAGCCAGCCAAGTGCCGCCTTAGGACCAAGTTAGTGGCAGAGGTGGCAGGGGTCCTCCTTTCCTATCTCTGTCTATACCATACCTACAGGTAGACCTAGGCTATTACCACTAGCCCACTGGCCCCACTTCTTTCTATGTAGACTGAAGTTTTAGGGAGAAAATGTGGCCACCCAGCCCTGAGCCAGCCTAGAAGGGGAGATGAGGAGAACCACAGCCTGGGTCCTAAGCTGAGGGGCCAAACCAAGTATCCACCACCAGAGGTCTCTGTGCCACAGTCCTGCTCAGCAAGCAGACTCACAGAGACCACTGAGCACTGCTGGGGGTGTCTCCCCAGGCAATAGATCAGCTGCACAGGGTGGGCCGGTGCGGGCTGACTTTCCTGTAGCATTCTAGGTCCTATTCTAGTTCTGGGGTAGAAAATAACACACTCCTGCCCTGTGGAGTGACATGCTGGTGGGGAGAGACAACTGACGAATGAGTACTGGGAGAAAGCAAAATGGGGTGATGGAACAGGGCTCTGCCAAAGCTGAGGAGTCAGCTGTCAAGTCAGGGTTCAAGGTCTAAGTGTAGGCTCTGCCACTGACCAGCACAAGCCGGTGTCCCCCACCGGCATTAGCTTCTCCTAGATTGTGCAGACTTGTCCTGAGGGCCCTTCTGGCTCTCCGTGACTCCGAGTCTCTGTGAATAGTTGCTGTGTCAACATTTTCCAGATCATCATGCCTCGGCTGCCTCCGTCCAAGTCATCTTGGGTACCTTGTGAACCCTCTAGGCAGAGTCTGCCTTCCTGCCGCTATCCATGCCATTTTTGTTGCTTTCTCTTTCTTTCTTCCATTTCTTATTTCCCCCAACTTGGACTGTGGCCCTGGGCGCCTGTGTGCCCTGCATCCTCCTTTCCAGCCCTTTCTGCCATAGTTACTGCCATGCCTAGTTCAGTTATTGCCATGCTCCAGGAGCTGGTAATGGTGGGCGTCTTTCATACACTGCTCACTCTGGGCTTTCTGGGTGATTTGTGCAGAACCTCCAGATCTGAGGAGCATCTTTTTAAACCTTGGTTGGGCCCCCATCCTATCCAAATTCACTGAACATCAGGTGGTAAAGATACTAGCTGCAGATTTTGCACATCTTAACCTCAGAACCTACCTCTGTGTCTAACTTGGATGATTGCATGACCCTGCACCCAAGCCCTTATCAGTTGGCACTGGGCAGAACTGGCTTCTAAGCACCTTCCCACTAGGTCTAATAGCAGGTTGCTTTTACCTCACTTCACACTTTGGGAATGCTTATAATCAGAAGTCAGAATGAGCAAGGACCTTTGGGGTTAAGGGTCCGAAGGAGTTTGCCCAGGAAGGGTGCTGTGCTAACAGTGCTGGGAGGAGGAGCTTGCATGGTTTGGACTTGCAGTGGAGTATAACTTAATAATATAACTGAGTGTCACATCTGTGGCTTCCCCAGCAGACTGAGGCAGGCCAAATTCTTAGGCTGGGCTGTTCTCACTTTTGTTCATGTTGTTTTTTTTCCAATGTTATTAGTTCTGTCTAGTCTGCATGCCTTTCCTTTTGGGGAGTTTTGTTTCATTCGTGTTTTGCTTTTTGCATGCTTCTTCACACTTTCTTATTTGAACTCCATGAAGGTTTGTTTGTTTTGTTGATTATCATATTTTACTCCTTGGTTTTTGTTTTCCCCTCGTTTTGTCTTCTTACAGGTAGAGATTAGTTCTTCCTATTACTATAGAGGACGAGCTCCACTTCCAAAAGGAAAATGTTCGGATGTCACTTTGCTGACATCCTCTAGCAGTTGCTTGCCTTCCTTCTCTTCCAGTCCTAGAAGGAAGTGACATCATCACTTGCGCCCTGCCTCCTGTGCTTTTTTAGGGTTGATGGGTTGATTGTCTAGAGCTGTGTACCTTTTGTTTTGCAAAACAGATGCCCATGCTCTACTCCCCCTTCTTTCCTTCCTGTCTCTTGTTCTCAGTCTTTGTTTTTGCTTACCCATGTATTCCATTATTCTTTTTGTTTGGTTACTTCTCCTTAGAAGCTATTTGATTAGAGTTGTTTTGATGTTATTATTCATGTTTTCTGTTTACCTGGAAGCAACACTTATCAAAATAATTAAGATGATTTTGTTGGATTTTTTTAAATGGAAAAAATTGTGCCAAGGATAATTATCGGCAAACCCACCAAGGAGCTTTTCTGTGGTTGACCCTGGCCAGAGGTGTGACACTCAGAACTGGGAAGCCCGAGTGTTTCTAACCAGTGTTTAATCGGTTTTTTTAAGACTGAAGTGGCCACCTCCCAACCTGGTGCCTGGCAGAGGCTCCACAGAGTCAATCAAGATCTGCAAAGGGAGCTGGAGGTCCAGTGCTGGCGCCAGGGGCTAACCACGCAGCAGACCCAGGCCCCGAAGCGCAGCTATGGGGAGGCCAAGGATACAGTCCGGCACCACGAGGCGGAGATCCACAGCCTTCAGGCGAGGCTCAGTAATGCTGCTGCTGAGCTCACCATCAAGGAACAGGCACTGGCCAAGCTCAAGGATGACCTGAAACTGGAGAAAGACAGGGTCCGTGAGCATTTGGAGGAGTGGAAGCACAGCAAGGCTGCACTGAGCGGTCAGCTCCAGGCCAGCGAGCAGAAGCTCAAGAGCACAGAGGCCCTGCTGCTAGAGAAGACACAGGCACTGCGGGACCTGGAGGCACAACAGGCACTGCAGAGGGACCGGCAGAAGGAGGTGCAAAGGCTGCAGGAACGCATCACTGATCTCAGCCAGCAGCTCAGCGCCAGTGAGCAGGCCCAGCGGCTAATGGAGGAGAAGCTGCAGAGGAACTACGAGCTGCTACTGGAGAGCTGTGAGAAGGAGAAGCAGGTGCTGCTGCAGAACCTGAGGCAGGTGGAGGACAAGGCCAGTGCCTATGAGGACCAGCTCCAGGACCACGAACGACAGATGGAGCTCCTCCAGAAGGAGAAGCTTAGTGCCAGGTTTGAGGGCAACGAGGTCATGCACCAGCTGGAGGAGCAGCTGCAGGTGAAGGAGGCCAGCATCCACAAGCTGGCTGAGCATGTCCAAAGCCTCAAAGATGAGCGGGACCTGATCAAGCAGCGCTTCCAGGAGCTGATGGAGCGCATTGCCCTGTCTGATGGGGACATTGCTGAGCTTCAGAAGAAGCTGAGGGGAAGAGAGGCAGACTACCAGAACCTGGAACACTCCTACAGGAGAGTAGCCAGCCAGCTCCAGGGCATGCATACTCTGCTGAAAGAAAAGGAGGAAGAGCTGAAGCACATCAAGGAAATGCATGAGAAAGTTCTGGAAAAGAAAGATCAGGACCTCAATGAGGCTTTGGTTAAAATGGTTGCCTTGGGGAGCAGCTTAGAGGAAACAGAAATGAAGCTCCAGACAAAGGAAGAGATTTTAAGGAAATTTACAAAAGCATCATTAGAGGAAGTTGAGGAGCTGCAGAGCTCCCTGGAAGAAGCAGAGGAGGATGGCATTGCACTCTCTGGCCCACAGCTCCAAGCCTCAGGCTCATCTCCAGGCTTCCCACCCTTGAGGCTTGAGGAAGACGACCCAGGGGCTGCTCTTAGGGAGAAACATAGGCACAGCAGCCCTAGGACAGAAGTGAGCATGATGCCCCCAAAGTCAGAAGTGCCCGACAAGGAGGGGCACTTGAAGAACACAGCAAAATGTGAGCAAGGGGTACCCAGCGTGAAAAGGCAAAGAATCCGCTTCTCCACAATCCAGTGCCAGAAATACACCCAGCCTGATGGGTCTGAGAAAACCTGGACCAGTAGCACATCTTCTGACACTAGTCAGGACCGGTCACCCTCAGAAGAAAGCATGTCATCAGAGGCCACCCTGAGCTCTCTCCCTGCAGCCAGTGATTCTGACACCTACCTCTCCATAATACATTCCCTGGAGACCAAGCTCTACATCACAGAAGAGAAGCTCAAAGATGTGACAGTGAAGCTGGAGAGCCAGCAGGGCCAGAGCCAAGAGGCTCTGCTCACGCTGCACCACCAGTGGGCCAGCACCGAGGCAAGGCTCCGAGAGCAGCTTCGTGCCAGCCTACTCCAGGTTGGCGTGCTGGCCTCCCAGCTGGAGCAGGAAAAACAGGCTAGGGCAAAGATAGTTGAAAATCACGTTGAAGAGCTTGGCAATTTCCAGGTAAAAAACACTCAGGCCTTGGCTTGCTTAGAAAATTGCCGCGAACAATTACAGTCTCTGCCAGGGTCTGGCCAGGAGGAAGCACAGGAGGCGGGAGCGGGCCCCCTGGCCACCATGGAGAGAGTGTTAGTCCACGCCATCCAGGCCCTACGTCATTGGCCAGCCCCTGCAGACAGCGGGGCCCATGCTCAGCTAGAGGAAGGGAGCGTCTTGGAGAAAGGGAAAGAGACTTTGCAGCAGCCACCTCACCTGCCTGAACTGACTGAGCAGGAGCAGCTTAAGCTACTTTCTGATCAAATAGCTCTGGAAGCCTCACTGATAAACCAAATAGCAGACTCTTTAAAAAATACAACATCAGATATCTCGCGCGTTCTCCATGAGATTTCTCAGTCAGGAGGGTTGCCCCTGGAGTCTGGAAGTGCTGCAGTCTGTCTTGGGGCTGCAGCAGACACCTGGGCTAAGAAGGTGCTGGTGGATGGTGAATTCTGGAGCCAGGTTGAGTCCCTGAGTAAGCACCTGGGGATGCTGGGAGGAGAGGCAGCCAGTGCATCAGGAGGTGGGCAGCAGAGCATCCCACAAGCCCTAGTCCCTGCCCTGGCAGATGCTACATGGGTTAGGGCGGAGCTCAGCTTTGCTGTGCAGTCATTGAGGGAGTCATTCCACCGACGGTTGCAGAGCATCCAGGAGACTCTCCGGGGGACCCAGATGGCCCTGCAGCAGCATAAGCACATGCTGGGGGAAATCCTGGGAACCTACCAAACCCCTGAATTTGAGAAAGTGATGCAGCAGGTCTCAGAAGCCCTCACACTTTCAGCAGGCATTACAGATGGTGTGCAGGTGTCCTGGGACTTGAGCTCATTAGGAGAAGAACTGAGTCATCAAGATGTAGCCAGCTCCCAGGAACCCTTTCCCTTGTCTGATCAGAGCTCTGGGGCCCTCGTTGCTATTCAGGAAGAACTAGCCCTGCAGCTTAAAGATAAGGCCAGCCTCTTAAGAGATATATCTGCCTCTTTAACTTCTCTCCCCACTGTGGAATCAGTAAGAGATTGTCAGAAGCTTCTTCAGGTGTCCCAAAATCTTTCCTATAACACTTATTTGGGAGGCCTTGGTCAATATTCTTCATTACTAGTTAAAGATGCAATTATTCAGGCGCAGGTGTGTTATGCAGCCTGCAAAATCCGTCTGGAGTATGAAAAGGAGCTCCGGTGCTACAAGGAGTCCTGGCAGAGCACAGGGGCCTCCCGTCAGGAGCACGAGCAGGTTGTTGGGGCCCTGAGGGAGGAATACAAGGAACTTCTCCAGAAGCAGAAGAGCGAGTACCTGGAAGTGATTGCTGTCGTTCAAAGGGAAAATGCAGAGCTCAAGGCCCAGGTCACCCAGCTAGACCATCAGCAGAAGTACCTGGAAGAAGTGGAAAGCAAGCACAGCGAGAACATGTTTGCCTTGCAAGGGAGGTATGAGGAGGAAATCAGGTGTGTGGTGGAGCAGTTGAACAGAGCAGAAAATACACTGCAGGCTGAGCACAGCAGAGTCCTCAGCCAGCTGGATGCCTCTGTCAGAGACAGGCAGGACTTAGAGAGGCACCATGTGGAGCAGATGCAGACCCTGGAGGACAAGTTCCAGCTTAAGGTCAAAGAGCTACAGACCATCCATGAGGAAGAGCTGAGGACCTTGCAGGAGCACTACTCCCAGAACCTCCAGTGCCTACAGGAGAGACTCTGCCACTACCAGGGGCGGCCCCCGGAAGCCCTCCTGGCTAGCAGCCCCCACGAGCTGCCCGCCTCCACCTGGCCAGCTGACCAGCCCCAGGAGCCCCTGCAGGTGGCCACTGGGGAGACTGATTCCATGACAGGGCTGAGAGAGCGCATCCAGGATCTGGAGGCACAGATGGACATCATGCGGGAGGAACTGGAGCACAAGGACCTGGAGGGCAACACAGCCACGCTGCGGGAGAAGTACCAGAAAGACTTTGAGAACCTTAAGGTTTTAAAGCATCATTTAATTGTAAAGCAGTCAAGAGGCAGGCATTTGCCTGCTTTTTGCGGGGGCAGTGTCTGGTGCATCAGACTCTCAGGGTGGAGCTGGGAGATAGTTCTTGGCCCTGAGTTACTGTATAAGCAGAATGTGGTCAACATTCTGTGTATTTGACTCTTCACTCACCATGGTGTGGCCTCAGAGCAGGCCCTGGGTCAGGGTCTAGCACCCTGTTCAATATCCCCTACCAGGAAAGAACTAGCAGAACAGGATCACTGGTGAAAGAGGAAGTGTAGTCTCCCCATAGCCTTTCCACCTACCTCTAGAAGCCTCTCTGTGTTCCCCCAGCAGGGGAGGCCCCTGTTCTCCCCCTCAGCCCCTCACAGCCTCACCCTCTTTCCCACCCCAACCTCTAGGCTAATGCAAACCCACACTTAAGGAGAACAGCCCAGGATAGACAGTCCAGAGGCACTCTTGAAAGACTGTCTTCTTAACTGTCCTAAGAGAACAGAGTTTATGGTTCCCCAAAGGTAGGAGTATTTGCAATACATTGTCGAGAGTTACTCTCCCATCCCAAATCTCTGGGGAACTGGCGTTTAATGGGCATTCTGTGTCAGTAATATAAGAGCAACTTTCAGCTGCTGGTATTCCTTCTTAGGAACTTTGAGAAATCACACTTTTCTTGTCAGTGTCCTCCACACCCCTACCGTTTCACATTCTACCCCGTTAGGCAGAATACCCAGGTCCTGGCAGTCAAAGGTGACATTCCAGACTGTGAAGGGGTTCAGTTTCTTGCCCTTCCCCTTTATGAACAGACACTTGTGTGTGTGTGTGCACATGGCTGCCCAATAAATCCCCTAAGCTCCTCGATGACATCCTCTTGAGCTCCTTACCATGTCTTGGAGCTACACCAGAAACCACCCAGGTCTCTCACAGGCCCTAAGTCCCCAATTGGCCCCCCAATGAGATGACCCCCCGCCCCATGCAACACAGAGCTAGCTTCCCACTGCAGGTGGCAGTTTTGCTACTATTACCAAACATTGTGCTAATGCTGCTCTTCAGCAAGATGTACATGGTTTTGTTTCCCAGCAGCTCATGCCTCTAGCTCTGAAAGAAAATTAGAAATGAGTTCTATGTTGGCAGCATATTCTTTACTGATGACATAGCCCACTGATCTAAGACAAGTATGTATTGCTGCCAGCAAGCACCTGGGTGGCCAAGAGGCTATCTTCACTGCTCTTGTGCTCAGTCAAACCCTTTTGAAAACTATTATGAATTATGAGAAAGCTTCAATGGCTATTTTCCATACGTGCTCAAATGATGCCCCTGTGACAGTCAGTGCGTTTTAGCACACCATTCAGGTGGGCCTATAAAAAAGTGATTTGCACAAACACTGTGCTAATGCCTTCCCTACCCACAGGACCCCAGCGTTTCTGCATGGGCAAGGGACTGGGCACATACACATCTTGAGTCCACAAAGACCTGAGTGCTCATTCCCTACCACAGGGACTGCTGCTGTCTGCTCCACCAGAGCCTCCTGCACAGTGAGGCTGTTTCAGCTCCCACATCAGTCAGCTGGGCTTACATAAGTCTTTGGCCAAAGTGGTTTCCTCACACCCCAGTTAGCAAGATATCAGAAAAGAGAATACTGGCCACAGATGGTGCCAGGACCCACTATCCTTCAGTGGTGACATAGGACCATGGTGTTCTCACTGACACCCTTGAACACACAGAAATTAGAACCAGACAGAACTCTTGAGGGGACCTGGCTAATGCTGTTACTTTGTGCAGCTTTTTGTCTGGGTTGGGGAGCCTGAGGCTTGGGCCTGATGGCCCCTCCGCCACAGCCACAGCTGAAGCCTTCCCTTGCGATTCTGCATAGTAGTCATGGAAGGGCTTTTATTGATCCCAGGGATTTGGGGCTTAAAATATCAAAATTTGTTTACAAAGAAATTATTTTTAACACATGCTCTCCAAGGAAGCAACTAGTCTTTAAAGGTACCTCAGAGTTTCTGTAGGAAGAATTTTATTATTTAAATATTTTAAAGCACTAATACTTACAAGACCTTCTAGCTGTGTGTTAACCAAGGAGCCATGTGTGAACCAAACCACACAGGAGAGAAGATGGTGGGCAGAGAGCAGGTGAGGGGCCAGGGGACACAGCACCAGGACCCCCCAGCTGTCTTGTGTGTCAGTGGTGAAAGGAGGCCACTGGCTTCCAGGCACAGCCTCTGGGGGAAGTAGTGCCCAGTTAATAGTGAGCAGCAGTTAAAACCATCTGCCCAGTATAACAGATCCATGGCAGTGAAGTCCAGACTGTGACCATGTGTTTGAAAATACTGAACTGAGAACCTCAGAAAGGCCTCACAATTACTGTGGGGGCTTAAAGACAACCAAGCATGGTAATTTGATTTCTTGGTATTTTTTTCCTTGAATCCATGTGCAAGAAGATCAACCAAATAATATAGGGTTAGAAGGAGGAAGCCCTCACTATACCTGCATTTATAATGTAACGTGGCCACATTTCTTCCACTTTAAAAAAAAATCACTGAAAGCCCTGATCCTTATTCAGAAACAGATCTTGCAAAGAATTTAGACAGAAAGTGTGACTTCGTCCACAAAGCAGCTATACACGCCACCTCTTTGCAACTGTGTGGGACCAGTCACCTTGCCTGGCAAGAACAACTCTGGTAAGCCAGGCCTGGGCTTCCCAGTGTAGCTGTGGGGTGGTTCAGTCCCTTCTTAGGGCCATACCTGTGTCCTTCCCCTATAGGCCCAGGTAATAAACTAACACAGGTTGTAATGAGGCATATACAGGTTTAAAGAATGGTTTTTCTGCTCTGTGTCTTAATACAGTTAGTACAGTAACTAGTTAATGTGTGCCCCTGTTTGTACTCCTTCAAAAGAAAAAGCGGGAAGACGCAGGGTGGAAGAGAAGAGATCATGTAGCCTAACGTAATTCCCTCATGGACACCAGAGAGGTTAAATGACCACATGAGCATAGCCAGCTAGAGGGTGGGAGGGCCAGGCCCCTTGGAGCACTCCAGCTAACAGAGTCATGACTGTGACTTATTTGTGAAGTGCACTGGTATGAGAGCTATTTGTTGTGTAAACTCAAACCAAACACGGCCAGCCTTGGCACACTCGCTCTCCTCTCTTGTCAGTCCTCCCTGGCAGTAACTCTATCAAGGTCCAGGATTGGCTAGTTTAGATTCCACTGCAGCCTCTTGCCACTCACAATGCCAGCTTTTCACAGGATTCAAAGGTCATAGAAATAAGACAATTTATAGCTGTAAGCACCCTTTGTAAGTGCTTTCATAGCATAAAAATGCTCAGTATCCTCAAATCTCCAGACAGCCATTTGGTGACCCCACTGGCTTAGTGCTTGTCTTCAGAGTGTGTTCTCTGGAGCAGGCAGGGCTGCTGGCTTATTAAACAGGACGCCCAACTCAAAGGTAAAGAAACAAAGGATAAAGTCCCCTTTGCATCTTGCAGGCCACATGTGAACGTGGGTTTGCAGCAATGGAGGAAACACACCAGAAAAAGATTGAAGATCTCCAGAGGCAGCACCAGCGGGAACTGGAGAAACTGCGGGAGGAGAAAGACCGTCTCCTGGCTGAGGAAACTGCAGCCACCATCTCAGGTGGGAGCTGGGCATGGTGGCCAGTTTAACCCAGAGGGCAAGACAGGTGGAGGACTTTTCCTGAGCTGAATGTATAGCTCAGAGTACTGATTGGTCTTTGTGCTGTCTTCTGTTTGAAATTTAAGCTTCATGATCCAAGAAAATTATTTTTTTAATTTCATTTTTCAATAACAATTTACATTCAATATTATTTTGTATTAACTTCAGGTGTACAGAATAGTGGTTAGGCAATCCTATACTTTATAAATTGATTCCCCAATATTTCCAGTCACTGTACATAGTAATTTTATTATTACTGACTATATGTCCTACACTGTACTTTATATCCTGTTACTATTTTGTAACTACCAATTTGTGCTTCTTGATCCCTTCACATTTTTTATCCAGTCCCTCAACCCCCTTCCCACCTGGCAACCATCAGTCTGTTCCCTGTATATGAGTCTGTTTCAATTTTGTTTATTCTGCTCTTTAGGTTCCACATAAAAGTGGAATCGTATGGTATTTGTCTTTCTCTGATTTATTTCATTTAGCATATAATTCCTTCTACATCCATCCATGTTGTCAGAAACCAGTAAGGTTTCATTCTTTTTTTATGACTGACTAATACTCCATTGTATATACATACCACAGCTTTTTTATCCACTCATCTATTGATGGGCACTTGGGTTGTTTCTATATCTTGGCTATTGTAAATAATGCTGCAGTGAGCATAGCAGTGCATATATCTTATGAATTAGTGTTTTAGATTTCTTCAGTTGAATACCCAGAAGTGGAATCATTGGATTATAAAGAACTTCCGATTTAAATTTTTTGAAGACCTTTTATACTGTATTCCACAGTGGCTACACCAGTCTGCATTCCCACCAGCAGTGCACAAGGGTTCCTTTTTCTTCACACACTTGACAACACTTGTTTCTTTTTGATTTATTGATGATAGCCATTCTGACAGGTTGAAGTAATATCTTGTTGTGGTTTTAATTTGCATTTCTCTTATGATTAGTGACATTGAGCATGTTTTCATGTTTATTGACCATCTGTATGTCCTCTTTGGAGAAGAGTCACTTAGGGTCCCCTGACTATTTTTAAAATGAATTGTTTCCTTGGGTTGTTGAGTTGTCTGATTTCTTTATAAATTATGGATATTGACCTCTTATCAGATGTACCATTGGCAAATATATTCTCCTAATCAGTCAGTTGTCTTTTTGGTTTTTTAAAAAATATTTTTTAATTTTTAATAACAATTGATGTGTTCAATATTATATTAGTTTTAGGTGTATAGCCCTATGATTATTACTTGTGAGGTGATCACCCTGATAAGTCTAGTACTCATCTGATACCATATAGACTTATTACAATATTATTGACTATATTCTCTGTGCTGTAGTTTCTATCCCCATGACTGTTCTATAACTACCAATTTGCACTTCTTACACTCTTCTCTTTTCTCACCCATCCCTAAACCTGTTCACATCTGGCAACCATAAATATTATCTGTATCTATGAGCCTTGTTTCTGCTGCTTGTTCATTCATTTTGTTTGGGTTTGGGTTTTTTTTTGTTTTTTGTTTTTTTGATTCCAAGTATAAGTGAAATCATAGGGCATTTTTCTTTCTCTGCCTGGCTTACTTCATTTGGCACAATACCATGTCCAGTCCATGCTGTTGCAGATGGTAAGGTTTCATATGTTTATGGATGAGTCATATTTCATTCTGCATATGCACCACTTGTTTATGCAGTCATTTGATGATGTACATTTAGGTTGTTTCCATATCTTAGGTATTGTAAATAATGCTGCAATGAACATGTGGGTGCATGCATATCTTTTTTATTTAGTGTTTTGGACTTCTTACAGAAGCCCAAAAAGAAGTAGAAGCCCATAAATGCCCAGAAGTAGAATTGCTGGGTCTTTTGTTACCTTCTTTTGTCATAGCCTTTGTTTTAAAGTTTATTTTGTCTGGTATAAGTATTGCTACTACAGCTTTTATTTCAACATTTCTGTTTCAATGGAACGTCTTTTCTATCTTTACTTTCAGTTGTATGTGTCTTTCAATCCTAAGTGAGTCTCTTGTAGACAGCTTATTTAAGGGTCTTGTTTTGTTATCCGTTCAGCCATCATGTGTCTTTTGATTGGAACATTTAAATCAATTTGCATTTAAATAATTATTGACAGATAGGTATTTATTGCCATTTTATTATTCAAATTATTGATCTTTCATTCTTCTTCTTAAAGAAGACCATTTAACATTTCCCATAATACTGGTTTGGTGGTGGTGGAATTGTTTATTAGCTTTTTCTTGTCTGGGAAACTCTATACATTCTTTGATTCTAAGTGATAGTTTTTCCTGGAGAGAGTAGTATTGGTTGTAGGTCCTTGCTTTTCAACCCTTTGAATATTTCATGCCAATCCTTCAGGCCTACAAAGTTTCTGTTGAGAAGTCAGCTGACAGTCTTATGGGAGCTTCCTTGTAGGTACATTGCTTTTTAGGCAGAAAACTGCTTTTTTCTTGCTGCTTCTAAGATTCCCTCTTTGTCTTTAACTGTTGGCATTTTAATTATGATGTTTCTTGGTGTGGGCCTTTTGGGGTTCACTTTGTTTGGGACTCTCTGTGCTTCCTGGACTTTGTATGTCTAGTTCTTTCACCAGGTTAGGGAAGTTTTCCATCATCTTTTTAAAATAGCTTGTTTTGCCCTGGCTGGTGTAGCTCAGTGGATTGAGCATGGGCCTGTGAACCACACAATCGCGGTTCAATTCCCAGTCAGGGCACATGCCTGGGTTGCAGGCCAGTTCCCGGTTCCCAGCAGCGGACACATGAGAGGCAACCATACATTGATATTTCTCTCCCTCTCTCCTTCCCT
Source organism: Sturnira hondurensis (assembly GCF_014824575.4). Classification (NCBI taxonomy): domain Eukaryota; kingdom Metazoa; phylum Chordata; class Mammalia; order Chiroptera; family Phyllostomidae; genus Sturnira; species Sturnira hondurensis. The sequence goes on along the minus strand of NW_028090728.1, from coordinate 3,025,672 downwards.
TCCCCTCTAAAGATAAATAAATAAAATCTTTAAAAAATAAAATAAAATAAAATAGCTTGTTTTGCCCTGGCTGGCGTAGTTCAGTGGATTGAGCACAGGCCCTCGAACCAAAGGATTGTGGTTCGATTCCCAGTCAGGGCACATGCATGGATTGCAGGCCAGTTCCCAGCAGGGGAAACACAAGAAGCAACCGTACATTGATATTTCTCTCCCTCTCTCCTTCCCTTCCCCTCTAAAGATAAATAAACACAATCTTTTAAATAAATAAATAAATAAAATAGCTTTTCAATTCCTTGCTCTCTCTCTCTCCTCCTTCTAGTATCCCCGTGATACAAATGTTGGTACACTTGAAGTTGTCCCAGAGGCTCCTTACAATATGCTCAGTATTGGATTCTTTTCTTTCTGCTGTTCTGATTGGGTGTTTTCTGCCTCCTTATCTTCCAAATCACTGATTTGATTCTCTGCTTTATCTACTGTACCTACTTTTGGTGCCCTGTGACATATTCTCCATTTCAGTTACTGTGTTCTTTAGTAAGGTTCTTTTTTATGTCTTCTATCTCCATTTTTATGTTTCCTGTGTCTTTATTGAAGTTCTCACTAAGTACATCTACTGTTCCCCTAAGGTCATCAAGCATCCATATAACTAATATTTTGGACTCTGCATCTAGTAGATTGCTTGTTTCCATTTTGTTCTGTTCTTTCATTTTGGAACATGTTTCTTTGCTCCTCATTTTGGCAGCCTCCCTGTGTTTGTTTCTACATATTAGGTAGAGCTGCTATGTCTCCCAATCTTGATATAGTGGCCTAATGAAGTAGGTGCCCTGTAGAGCCCTGAGGCACAGCCTCCCTTGTCACAGGAGCCTGTGTATACCCTCTCTATTGTAGTTGAGCCTTCACTAATGTTGTCACATCAATGGAAGGGATTTACCCCTAGGCCAATGGGCTGTAGGACTGACTACAACCACCATGGAGGTTCTGCTGTGGAGAGTTCGACCCTCTTAGAGTAAAACTAACTTCACTGGGGCTCAGGTACCCACCAAGTTCAGCCCTTGAGTGTGTTGCTTGTGGAGGTGGTTGGTCTGAAGCTGTCTGCCAAGTGTGCTGGCTCTGGGGCCTCTTGAGGGGTGTTGGCAAAGGTCATCTGCCACCCAGCATAAACTACAAAGCAGTCTGCAGATGGCTGTTACTTATCCTGGGCATGAAGGTACCAGGGAGGGGCCAAGTTGCAAACCAAGGCTTGTTGCTGCTAATGCTGGGTCTAGGGCCACTTAGTTGGAGATATGGTATATGCCAAGGCTAGATGCTGCTTGTTTGGGAGATTTCAGGACATTCTACATTATGAGCCAACACAGGCTGCTCAAATGGAAAAGCCACTGGAAATGGCTTTGGTGGGCCCACAGTTGGGTGGTACAAGGTCTTGGAATCCCATGTACAATCATGGTGTTAGGCAAGTTGATGGAGACTCAGATATGGCACCTGCCTGTTCTGTTGGGGAGAGGACTCATCAGAGGAACAATGGCATCTGCCAGCACTTCTGTCAGGGAGAAAGCTGTCCCCTAGTTCTTGTCCTGATTTTAGACACTTCAGTCCCTCCCTGTATGTCTCTAGTGCCTTACAAGCTGCTACTCCAGCACTGGAGCTCAGGGAGTAAGTAAATCCAAGTAAGTCTGTGAGGGCCATTCAAGAGGAACGGCATGGGACTACAGAGCCCTTTGTTTCACTCGGCCATAATCTCTGCTGGTTTTCACAGCCACAAGTTATGGGGACTTCTCTTCCTGGCATTAGAACCCTGGGTTGGAGGGAGCACTGGTGTGGGACTGGGACTCCTTGCTCCTCAGGGGGAACCTCCACAGCCGAGAGATCTCTCCTGATTTTTAACCACCACGCATGGGTATGGGGCCAGTCAATTCCCCATCTAGGTCCCTTCTGCCAGTCTCAATGTGGCTTCTGTATGTATATCCCTAGTTTAAGAGTTTTGTTCTGCTAGATTTCAAACTTTTCTGAATGATGGTTGTTCTATAGTTTAGTTGTAGTTTTGATGGGGTTGTGGGAGGTTCCAAGTGCTGTGTTTACCAGCATCACATCATGGCCAGAAAAGCCAGCAGTTGTCTTTGTTTTGTTGTTGGTTTTCTTTGCTATGCAAAAACTTTCTAGTTGGATGTAGTACCATTTGTTTTCTTTTTCCTTTTGTTTCCCTTGCCTGAGGAGATATATCAGAAAAAATATTGCTAAGAGATATGCCTATGTTTTTTTCTAGGATTTTCATAGTTTGAAGTGTTACATTTGAGTCTTTAGTCCATTTTGATGTTATTCTTGTGTGTGTTGTAAGAAGGTGATCTAGTTTTATTTTATTTTTTGCATGTACTTATCCAATTTCCCCCATTCCATTTATTAAATATAGTCTTGTCCCATTAAATTTTCTTGCCTCGTTTGTCAAATATTACTTGACCTTACAGGCATGGATTTATTTCTGGAAATCTATTCTGTTCCATTGATTGGCATGTCCATTTTTTTTTCATCCTTACCCAAGGACGTGCTTGTTGATTTGAACTAAAAACATCAATCGGTTCACTCTCATATATACCCTGACCAAGGACCTAACCCAGCTAGGCATGTGCCCTGATTGGGAATCCAACCCACGACTTTTTGACGTATGGGACAGTACTCCAACAAACTGCACCACACTGGCCAGGTTTATGTCCATTTGTATGCCAGTACTATGCTCTTGTGGTTACTATGGCCTTGTAGTACAGATTCATATCAGGTAGCATCTTACCTCTAACTTTTTTTTTCCAAGATTGCTTTGACTATTTGGAGTCTTTTTTGGTTCCATATAAATTTTTGGAATATTTGTTCTAGTTCTGTGAAATATGCCATTGATATTTTCGTAAGAATTGTATTGAATTTATAGATGACTTTGAGTAGCATAGACATTTTAATGATGTATGTTTTTTATCTGTAAACACGGTATGTGCTTCCATTTATTTGTATCTCCTTTAGTTTCTCTCTTCAGTGTCTTATAATTCTTCAAGTACAGATCTTTTGCCTCCTTGGTTAAGTTTATTCCTGGGTATTTTTTTTATTCAATTGGGAATGGGTTTGTTTTCTTAATTTCCCTTACTGTTAGTTCATTATTGGTGTATAAAAATACAACTGATTTCTGGATATTTATTTGTGTCTTGCTACTTTATTGAAGTATAATTCATTTATACTTAGGTATAAAGTGTGAAGTATAATTCATTTATACTTAGGTTTTTTTGGTGGACTTTGGGGTTCTCTATATGCAATATCATGACATCTGCAAATAATGACAGTTTTATTACTTCTTCCTTTCCAATTTGGATGCCTTATTTTCTTCTTCTTGTCTAATTGCTATGTCTAGGACATCCAGCACTATGTTGAACAATCAAGTAGTAAAAGTGAACATCCCAGTTTTGTTCCTGATATGAAGAGAAACGCTTCTACTTTTTGCCCATTAAATATGATGTTAGCTATGGGTTAGTCATGTATGACCTTTATCATGTAGAGGTATGTTTCCTCTATTTTTAGTTTGCTGAGAGTTTTTATCATAAATGGATGCTGGATTTTGTCAGATGCTTTTTCTGCATCTGTTGATATGATCATATGGTTTTTATCTTTCATTTTGTGTATGTGATATATCACATTAATTGATTTCTGGATATTGTACCAACCTTGCATCCCAGGAAAACCACACTTGATCATAATGCATGAGCTTTTTAATGTATTGCTTCATTTGGTTTGCTAATATTTTGTTGAGGATTTTAGCATCTGTGTTCATCAAGGATATTGTCTTTAATTTTATTTCTTTATAGTGCCTTTATCTGATTTTTGGAATTAAGATGTCCTAGACATTGCTGGCCTCATAAAACGATACTGAGAGCTTCCCTCCTCTTGAAGTTTTTGGAATAGTTTGGGAAGGATAGGTTGTTAGTCTTGAGTGTTTGGTATAATTCACCTGCAAAGCCATCCAGTCCAGGATTTCTGTTTTGGGGGAGTTTTTTGTTTTTAATTATTATTACTGTTTCCATTTAATTAGCTGTAATAAGTCTGTTCAGATTTCCATTTCTTCTTGATTCAGTTTTGGAAGATTATATGCTTCTAATAATTTGTCCATTTCTTCTAGATTGTCCAATTTGTTTACATACAGTTTTTTCTAATACCTTTTTTCTAATCCTTTATATTTTTGTGGTGTCATTTGTTACGTCTCTTTCATTTCTGATTCTATTCGAGTCATGTTTTTTCCCATGGTGAATCTGTTTGAAGGTTTATCAATCTTGTTTATCTATTCATAGAACCAGCTCTTGGTTTTATTGATCTGTTTATTGTTTTTTTAGACTTTATTTCATTTATTTCCATTCTCCTTTTTGTTATTTTCTTCCTTCTACTCACTTTGGGCTGTGTTGGCCCTTCTAATAGGTTTTTTAGGTGTAAAGTTGGATTCTTTATTTGAGATTTTTCTTTCTTTTTTAAAAAATATTTTATTTATTTATTTTTAGAGAGAGGGGGCAGGGAGGGAGAAAGAGAAGGAGAGAAACATCAATGTGTGCTTGCCTGTTACGCGCCCCCATCTGGTTTAGTGGTAATAAATACCTTTAGCTTGCAGGGAGCTGGCCTGCAATCCAGACATGTGCCCAGATGGGGAATTGAACCAGCAACTCTTTGGTTCACAGGCCCATGCTCAATCCACTGAGCCACACCAGCCAGGGCAAGATTTTTCTTTTTTCTTGAGGTAGGCCTATATAGCTATGAATTTCCCTGTTACTACTGCATTTGTAGTGTTCCCTAGATTTGGTGTGGTTGTGCTTTCATTTTCATTTGTCTCAAGGTATCTTTTGATTTCTTACTTATCTCATTGTTTAGTGCTTTTCAGTTTTTTTCTTGTAGTTGACTTTTAAGTTAGTATCATTGTGATTGGTGGAGATGCTTGATATAATTTCAATCTTCTTAAATTTATTGAGACTTGTTTTGAGTCTTTTGCATATGTTGTATCCTAGAGAATGATCTGTGTGCATGTGAATAAAATGTGTGTTCTGCTGTGGTGAAATGCTCTGAAAATATAAATTAGATCTATCTGATCTAGTGTGTAATTTAAGGTTGCCGTTTTCGTGTTGGTGTTCTGTTTGGAAGATTTAGCCATTGATGTCTGCTGGGTGTTAAAAATACCTGCTATAACAATTGCTGTCAATCTCTCTCTCAATGTCCACCAAGATTTGCTTTCTGTATTTAGGTGCTCCTATATTTGGTGTGTGAATGTTTACAATGGTTATATTTTCTCGTTGAATTGAGTCTTTTATAATTTGAATTGTCCTTCTTTGTCTCTTATATGGCCTTTGTTTTAAAGTCTATTTTGTCTAATATAAGTCCTGCTACCCTAGCTTTTTATTCTTTTTCATTTGCATGAGATGTCTTTTTTCATTCTATTTACTTCCAGTCTGTATATCTTTTAGTGTATCTTTTATTTTGATGTGGGTGTCTTGTGTACAGCATATATATGGTTCTTGTTATTTTTTTTTAATTTTTACCTAAGGATGTTTTTATTGATTTTAGAGAGATGAAGGAAGAGATCGAGAGAGAAACATTCATCAGTTGCCTCCCATATGTACCCTGAACAGGGATAGAACATGCAACATGGATGTGTGCCCTGACCAGGGGTCAGACCACAATCTTTTTAGTGTATGGAATAATGCTCCTGCTAACTGAGCCTCCTGGCCAGGGCTGAATCTGGTTTTTTTATCTCTTCAGGGATAAAATCCCTTCCTGTTGAAAGGACCCTCCTCCCAGTCCTTTCAACATTTCTTGCGCTTCTGGTTTAGTGGTAATAAATACCTTTAGCTTTTTCTTGTCTGGGAAGCCCTTTATTTCCCCTTCAATTTCATATGTTAGCCTTGCTGGGTGGAGTAATCCTGGTTGTAGGTCCTTGCTTTTCATTACTTTGAATATTTCTCGCCAGTCCCTCTGGCCTGAAATGTTTGTTTTTGAGAAATCAACTGTCTAACTGCTTTTCTCTTGCTGCTTTTAAGACTCTCTCTTTGTCATTAACCTTTGCCATTTTATTATCATGTGTCTTGGTGCCCTTTTGGGTTCATCTTGTTTGGAACTCTCTGTGCTTCCTGTACTTGGGTGTCCTTTTCCTTCACCAGGTGCAGGAAATTTTTAGTCATTATTTCTTCCAGTAGGTTCTCAATCCCTTGCTCACCCTCTTCTCCCCTGGTACCCCTGTAGTGCAGGTGTTGTTATGCTTGATGTTTTTCCAGAGATCCCTTAAACTATTCTCATTTGTTTTTTTGTTGCCCTGATTGTTTTCTGCTTTGTCTCCCAAAGTGCTGATTGCATCCTCTGCTTCATCTAACATGCCATTCTTTCTAGTGTATTCTTCTTTTAGATATTGTAGTCTTCATTTATGCTTGGTTCATTTTTATGGTTTCTCTGTCCTTTTTTGTTTACTCTTTAAATTCTCACTGAGTTCATCCATTCTTCTCCATTCTTTGAGCAATCTTATAAGCATTGCTTTGAACTCTGTATCTGGTAGATTGCCTACCTCTATTTTATTTGGTTCTTCTTCTGAAGTTTTCTTCTGTTATTTTATTGGGGCATGTTTCTTTATCTTTCCTTTTGGCAGCTTCTCTATGTTTGTTTCTGTGTACTAGGTAAAGCTGCTATGCCTTGTGGTTGGTAGGGTGGCCTTAGGTTAGTGGGTGTCCTGTGGGGGCTCAGTGATGCAGTCTCCTTGATCACCTGAGCCAGGTTCCCCAGAAATGTCTCTTTTATGGGTTATGTGTCACCTCCTATTGTTGTTGAGTCTTGATTGCTGTTGGCTCCTCCATTGGTGTATTTGACCCTTGAGCTGGCTGACTGTGAAGATCAACCCTAGTGGAAGTGTACAGTTCTGCTGTGTGGGGACTGACCCCACTAGCAGAATTCACCCCAGCAGTCTTTTGTTTGCCAAGATCTCCCTTTGGACCTGCTGCTTGTGAAACTAAGTGGTTCCTGCTTTGTGATCTGAATTCCTCTACCTATGTGTTGGTTCTGGGGCCTTGTGGGAGGAACTGTGATGCAAGTCAATGTCAAAGCTACCTGTTTGATGCTACAAATCAGTCCCCAGTTTGTGACTCTTCTGCTGGGCCTGAGTGTGCATGGGAGAGGCCAAGTTGGTGACCAGGGCCAGCACTGAACCTGGAAGCAGGTCAGCAAAAGGCCCAAGGCACCCTACAATCTGCCTCTAACTGCTGCCTATCAGACTCAGTCACTGAAAGAGCTTCTGGCGTTATGCAATTTTTTTTGACAGTTGTGTAGTATACTTTTCAGTGAGTCAGCAGGAAGGGGTAAGTGGTGTTCATAAGACCGGTACAGATCAGAATCGGTGGGGTGGGGTCTCGGAGTTATCTGCTGGTGCTGAGGCCAGCCAGCAGAGTTTTTCAGGCCCAAAGAGACCACAGTTTCACCATATGATAGGAGGGCTCTGCACAGGATTGGTAGCACCAGTCAGGCATGTAAGGAGAAAATGGCCTTCACCCTAGAGCCACACAACTTAGTCTGTCCATATCTCCTTGAGAGTCTTCCAAGAGAGTATGCACCAAAGTCCAGGCTGGCCATAGCCAGCTGACTATTTTTGCAGGGTATGAGTTTGGCAGATGAGGCTGTGGGCAATTGTGAGGATGGGGCTAGTGGATGTTGGGGGTGGGGGATGGTCCCTGTTCCAGAGCCATACAACTCAGTCTCTGTCACGTACACTGGGTTCACCCTCAAGAGCCCTTCAGAAAAGTCTACATGCCGTGGACTAAGGCAGCTGACTCCTCTGTAGTCATGAGCTCAGCAGGATAGGAGGACAGGGAGTCAGAGGGTGGGGCTAGTTATAGTGCATTCCTGTAGGCTGATGCTGTAGGGAGGGGGGTGCTCAGCCCAGGAGAGATGGCATCTGTGGGCGGCTGGGAGAAGGACTCAGCACAGGGACCCTGGCAGCTGTTCCTTCTGCTTTCTCCCTGGAGCCACCCAACCCAGTTTGTCCTCACAGAAGTCCAGTTCACTACAATCTGCTGTCCCTCTGCTGAACACCAGGGGGAGTAGCCTCTGATTATATTTTGTACATTGGCCTTTGAGAGAGGGAGCTGGGTTTCTAGCAGACTCCTTTCTATTCCCAGCAGACACAATCCACAATCCCCACTGATTTTCACAGCCAGATGTTATATGGTCTCCAGTTCCTGGCTCTGGTGCTCTGGGCTTGAGGATATATTACTCCTCAGAGAGGACCTTTGCAGCTGAGATATCCCTCCAAATTCTCAATAGCCGCACATGGGTGCAGGACCAGCTTTTCTGGAATCTCAGCTATTCTTATCAGTTTCAATGTGACTTCTGCAAATCCTTGGTTATGAGACTAGTGTTCTGTCAGTTATCCAGGTTACTTGTTCTGTATTTTAATTTAATTCCAGTTTAGACTGGGAATGATACAAGTGTAACTTTCACCCATCCCACCACCATCCTGGATTCTCCCCTGAGATTTTTCTTTGACAGTACTCTCTGCGGGGAGCTTGCAAGCCTAAAGCCAGCACTCCAGCTCGCTGACCTCCAGCACACCCCGTTACACATGTGACTCCCTCAGCCTCGTCAGCCCCATTGGTGGCATTCCCCTCTGGCAGACAGGCACCTGGCAGCATAAGACCTCTGCATAGAGTGGCCTATAACATCAGACTATAGCTTCTACCTGACAAAAAATCTTTGTACAAAGCAAATGGCGCTGTGTCCTGAGAAAACACAGTGCCGTTGCTTTTGTGTTGCCCTCCCTTTATGTAATTGTGGTTTACAGTGGTTTATTGCTTCAGTACCTAGAAGGAAAATAAACTAACCTAAAAGCTTGCTTGTTTTACAAACTCATGCTTGAATTTAACATTGACATTTCTTCAATCAGTTTGGTCTTCATTTAACATCAAAAGAACAAATGCACCTGTAGCCACCCTAGAGAATGAGTTTGGGAGAGGCAGCCTGGCTACAATGAGTTAAGCAGTAACCGTGGGGAGCTGTCATATTGTCTTACGTGGCCCCCCAGGCTGTTAGTGCTGATGGCCATGTCCTTGCCCACAGCCATTGAAGCCATGAAGAATGCCCACCGGGAGGAGATGGAACGCGAGTTGGAGAAGAGCCAGCGGTCCCAGATCAGCAGCATCAACTCAGACATTGAGGCCCTGCGACGGCAGTATCTGTAAGTGGGTTTCCTACCCTCAGGAGGGTCTGGAGGGTGGCCTTTAAGATGGGAAGGGGTGCCTTTCCTGTGTTTTTGTGGGAGCCACACAGATGGAGTTCCTGAGGGGGTTCCTCAGGTCCATGGGCACTGAGGGCAGCCCAGAGCCTTTTTTCCAGAGGGGCCGAGTGCCATTGAGGAACAGCAAGCCACTGGTTCTCATGGCCCAAGGGCTTCCTGTTACTAAAACAAATAGAAACTGATTATCAAACTCTAGAGAATGAGGTACGGGAACAGAAATTTTATACCTATTAGCCATTTTTCAGGACTCCTCTCAGGCCATGCACAGAATTCACTCTGTCCATAAGCTGCTGCCCCCTCAGTAGCTCGAGAGAAAGGAATCTGGTCTCGGGCCTGATGCTTGACACTTTATGACTGCGTTGCGGAAGTGGCCATGTACCCTATGTTTTTTTAAAAAGTACATGTGCTGATTGCCTTTTTATAAGCAAGAGACTGGAGGGAATACAGCAGCATAGCTGCTCATATTTTTCCTTCTGAGACCTACCACTACTTGGAGCTCTTGAATTGGTCACTGTGAAAGTCATGCAGAGCCAGTTTTGTCATATGAAAGAATTGAGATCCCTGCCTCTTCCAGGGCTCCCGTTTAGTGCAGTCAGAGCCAGGGCTGAGTGGGTGGCCTCCTGTGGACTGCTGTCACGCTCATCCTGGCTGGAGGGGGTGGTGACGGTGTGCAGGGCCTGGATGTCTTGCCCTGAGGCCCCATGTCCTCAGCTCTACCCATGGGACATCCAGCCCTTCTCGAGGAGTCTGGGGTGACAGAGAACATCATTGTGATGCTTTGATTTTTTATGGGTTAATAGAGTCTTGGACTGCATTATCAGACAAAGAGTGCCTCAAAAGTTAGAGCTGAAAACAAAGTGCAAATCTGACTTCTGTTGGAAACAAGACATTTGTTTTAGCACAAGTAAATGAATTCTCTCCTGACTTCACAAGAGAGGTTTTGTCTGTCAGACTGCTAAGTTACTTGAAAGAGGGTGAGAGAAGGGCACAGCATAGATGTCTGTAAACTTGAAGTACTTTTTAAGTTTTCTCTTCAGTTGGGTACAAACTTTTTGAGAAACAAAATGCATAGGGCCTGCTCTGTGTTGCTCAGCAGTTCTTTCTGTTGTCGCCCCTCAAGCTTCACAGTGGGGACACAGAACCTGTAGAGGCTTAGGCCCTGGGGTGGGGAGGGGGCAAATGAGTGAGTGGTGCCCTGTCCCCAGGGAGGAGTTGCAGTCGGTGCAGCGGGAGCTGGAGGTCCTCTCCGAGCAGTACTCACAGAAGTGCCTGGAGAATGCCCACCTCGCCCAGGCGCTAGAGGCTGAGCGGCAGGCCCTACGGCAGTGCCAACGCGAGAACCAGGAGCTCAACGCCCACAACCAGGTGAGCCCATGCTCAGCTAGGGGCCACGCCTCAACTTCAGGGTGGCCCCAACTCTCTACAAGCACCCCCACAACATCTGACATCTGCCAGTGTGTTGACAGAAACTCACTGCAGATGCTAGAGTGGTGGCTATCCTGCTACATGAACCAGGTGTTTACGCTTGGACTCTGAGGTGTCTCAGTCTCTTCTGAGTGTCTCTGAATTTCTGCTTTGTTGTTGCTTAGTAGGGCCTGGCAGGGTCATTGTACCCTGTCCAGGTTTCCTGTCCCCAAGTCTAGGACCAGGTATAAATGTCTCCCAGTCAAGACCATATACTGCTCACATTTATTTTTGTCAGGGTATTCTCAAAATTTGCCTACCTCTCAGAAAATTGGGATGCATTTAAAATCCTGGCTAATGGGTAGACTAGAGGTAGCTTTAGTTTGATAAAAGCTGCGTGGGTACCAAATTGGAGCACCATCCTCACAACCCACTGCTCATATCCCCAGGCACTGAGCAGACAGACATGTTGGCCGGGTTTAGGTGCAAGGCCTCCACAGGCCCATGGCCAATCCGTATGAGGGCGCTGCAGCAGGACTGTTTCCACTTAGTCACTGCAGTGGCCTGATGACCATTTGTCAGTTAGAAAGAAGGTGGAGAAAATGAGTGGGAGGGGAGCTGGAGAACCTAATTGTATAGAAGCTCAAATGGGACACACCATGACACAGATTACCACTAGTAATAGTGTTAAAAAGGTATCAAGGATAGTGGAACCCTGCATACACAATTCTACAAAATACAGTGCCACGCAGATGGCTTCTACAGGGATTTAAATTGCAGGCTGTTATACCTGCGTGTGTTAAACCTAAAAAGCTATAGTGCGCACAAGCACCGCTCATGACTGCCTGTGTCTGCTCATTTCTGCTTAGTGTTATGAGAGAGCAACCTCTCCTGGTTGTGTTATGTGGTTGAGGTCCCCAAGAATCTCTGTTGAGCATCCCTGTTTTGTTGTTGCTGACCCCAGGAGCTGAACAACCGCCTGGCTGCGGAAATTGCACGATTGCGGACACTGCTGACGGGAGATGCTGGTGGGGAGGCTGCTGGCTCGCCCCTCACGCAGGGCAAGGATGCCTATGAGTTAGAGGTACTGCTTGGAGCCTGACTCCCTCTTCACCCAGCTCTGCACTGCATAAGCCCTAAGTGGGGATCAAGGAGTGGCCCAAAGCTTATAGAATCATTACAGGGATGAGACCTGGAGGCAGCTGGAGGGAAAGAACGTGAAAGATCCAAATCACCCCAGGACAGCCAAAGAAAACTGTTAGCTTCCAGGCACCATGGGACCCTTCTTGTGCTGTGGGGACCTTTAACCCCTTTCTCACTCTGCTCCTCTCCCCTCCTCTGCTTCTGCCACACCACAAACATTGATCACCTAAAACAAAAGTTAATAACTATGTGGACACTGTAGCTGCTTGAGATTCTATAACACTCTATTATTCAGAATCTGGTAGGTTCATCTTAAGGTAGAATGATTAATTTTCATGTAAAAGACAGCCTTATCCATACAGCAATTGTGAAAGCACTTAGATTTCTTCCCATTCAATTAAAATTTCATCATGAAAATATTTCTTACTAAAAGATGTGGAAGAGGGAGAGTACATTCAACAAAAGTTTCAATAGGACATCTTCATGGACACTATCTCGGGCTCAGTCCTTGGTCCCAGGCTGAGAACCAGGGTCCTCATGTCTAGGAGGAATTGCCACAATTTTTTTCTTCCTCTTTCTGTGTCTGTATGTAATGTTTAAGTTGTTAGTCATGTTTAAATTTTATTTGCTGGCATTTTCCATTGTATATTGGTGAGGATGAGAAGAAAGTTGCCTGCTCCTCATTGTGTGGAGGGAAGTTCTCTGCTCAGTCTTTGCTTTAAAGACTCAAAAGTCCTTTTGCTCTCTCCTTCTAGGTCTTACTACGAGTCAAGGAATCGGAAATACAGTATCTAAAACAGGAGATCAGCTCTCTCAAGGATGAGCTCCAGACAGCACTGCGGGTACGGGCACACCCCCCACAGGGGGGGTCTGCAGGATGGGCTCAGAGTGGGGTAGGGACACTTGTCTGCAGAGCTCACAAAGGTCCCTATGCTCAGCAAGTATCTCAGGGTGTTCTAGAATAGACTTTATTTTCATGAGGCATGTGTTTTCAAATTTGAATTCTCTTAAAAACCCACTTCATGCAGATATGGTAAAAATAAGAAGTATACCTGGTATCCTGGTTGTTCTCCATGCCTCCATTGTTCTTTGGCAGGACAGTGAGACCTGAGAGAAATGTCATCCTAGGAAGCAACAGTTCAATCAGTTGCCATTGTCCACTAGGATTCCTTAGGAAATGTAAGACAGAGAGGGAGTTTTACAGGCTGGTCCTGTAAAACTCCTTTTATAGGGAGGTCCTTGGTGGTCCTTGATGGGTTGGCCAGCCCACATTATGCCTGAGCTTGCAAGAGCTCCCCAGGATCTTGTCCTTGTTCAGATGGAGACTCTGTGCCTATTTCAGTTTCTGTCCAGTTTCTGCCTTTGGAAGACCAGGCAGGGTCAGCCTGCCTCCCCTGCTACTGATGCATTTCCCAGGCAATTGGCAGAGGCATTCCAACCCGTGGGAGACAGATTGCCTGGCCTGGTTGTAACCACTGTTTTCTCTGACCTTTTATCTTCAAGGACAAGAAATATGCTAGTGACAAGTACAAAGACATCTACACAGAGCTCAGCATCGTGAGGGCAAAGGCTGACTGTGATATCAGCAGGTTAAAAGAGCAGCTGAAAACAGCCACAGAAGCACTGGGTGAAAAATCCCCTGAGAACACCCCTGTGTCAGGATATGGTGAGCAATTCACACTCTGGGTTGTGACTCAGCAACTCGTGGGGATTGTTCATAGAATTAACTGGGCCTTGAGTGAGAGCAGAGAATTGATTTTATGTTTCTGATTTTAGACTTGTATATCTCCTCACAGAGAACAGCCAGAGGGACGCTGGCCTGGGAGCTGGCAGGTGCCCTGGGGCAGGAAACTTCCTGTAGGTGCACTGGTGGCAGACACTGTGTTGATTGCTTTTAAGGGAAATCACACCATCAGCGCGTATTTTTGTAGTAATGACAGGTTGCGTTTTTCCATTTTCCTGAAGAACAGTTTGGTGGAGGAGGCTCTCACTAGTTGTTTAATCCTAGGGTTTTACAATAAAATCTGTGGATGGCCATGGGAGGAGGAGCTAGGGGAGGGTACTTCCTAATGAAAAGATGTCTTAGATCACCACTATCCAAAAAATTCAACTTCTTTCTCTCAGCTAGCCAGAGATTAAGGATAGTAGCTGTCCTGACAACTGGGTGGAGAGAAAACTGTTTGCATCACTGCTGGGTGATAAGGCAGCAGTCTTTCTGGAAGGCATTGAGACAGAATTTAAGATCCAACTATAGGCTGACTTTGGGTGGGTAAAGAAATGATAACAGTGGTTGCTTCAGAGGAAAGCCCCAGGTAGCCAGGAGACAGCGAGAGAGGATGACTTAGAATTAGGGGGAGAATGTATACATCCTGTGACCTGCTAATTTAACTCCCGGGAAAAAAAACAAGTGCAGGACTTCCAGCCAAGATGGAGGTGTAGGTAGACATGCTGTGCCTCCTCACACAACCAAAATAAGAACAACAACAAAGATTTAGAAACAAAATAACAACCAGAACTGACAGAAAATTGAACTCTATAGAAGTCCCACAACCAAGGAGTTATTTTAACTCCTCTGCACACATTCATCCAGACCAGTAGGAGAGGCGGGAGTCAAGCGGCCAGGTGGAGAGGGGTCGCAGCAAAAAAAGCACCAGCACCTGGTGTGCAAGGCAGCAGCTGGTGGACCCTGCGCACGCAGGTGGCAGCTGGCAGACCCCGGGTGCAGGGTGGCAATGGGCAGACCCAGCGATGCGGCAATTGTGAAGCAGGACACTATGTGCAAGGCAGCTGGCTGACCAGACACTACCACATTCGTGCACAGAAAACCAGGCAAAATTGTGGAGCAAGACAGACCACACAATGTAGGGTCCCAGCGCTAGGAAATAAAGCCTCAAAACATAATTGAAAACACCTGTGGGGGTTGAGGCGCTGGGAGGAGAGATTCCCAGCCTCAAAGGAGAGTTTGTTGGAGAGACCCACAGGGTCCTAGAAGGTACATAAGCCCACTCACCTTGGAATGAGCACCAGAAGAGCCCAGGTTGCTTGGGGGAAGCAGTGGCAGTGACTGAAATCCAGTAGCAGAGAGCAGAGCAAGGACCATTGTTCCCTCTCTGGCCCCTCCCCCACACATAGCATCACAACCCAGCGACTGGGTTGCCCTGCCCTGGTGAACACCTAAGGCTCCGCCCCTCAATGTAACAGCCTCAACAAGACCAAAAAAAATGACCCAAACAGAAGAACAGATCAAAACTCCAGAAATAATACAACTAAGCAATGAACATATAGCCAACCCATCAAATGCACAATTCAAAACACTGGTGATCAGGATGCTCACAGAATTTGTTGAATTTGGTCATAAATTAGATGAAAAACTGAAGGCTAAACTAAGTGAAATTAAGGAAAATGCACATGGAACCAATAGTGGTGGGAAGAAAACTGGGACTCAAATCAAGGGAGTGGACCAGAAGGAAGAAAGAAACAACCAAACAGAAAAGAATAAAGAAACAAGAATTCAGAAAAATGAGGAGAGGCTTAGGAACCTCCAGGACATCTTTAAACGTTCCAACATCCAAATTATAGAGGTACCAGAAGGAGAACAGGAACAGCAACAAGTGGAAAACTTATCTGAACAAATAATAAAGGAGAACTTCCCCAATCTGGCAAAGGAAATAGACTTCCAGGAAGTCCAGGAAGCTCAGAGAGTCCCAAAGAAGGTGGACCCAAGAAGGAACACACCAAGGCACATCGTAATTACATTAGCCAAGATTAAAATGAAGGAGAGAATTCTAGGAGGACTTCCGCCAAGATGGAGGCATAGGTGGAAACACTGTGCCTTCTCCCACAACCAAGTTTGAATACAACAAAAGTTTTGGAGAACTAAGACACACCCAGAGACCAGAAAACGGAATTATATGGAAGTCCGACAGCTAAGAACCGTTCAACGAGGACGGTAAGAGAGGTGGAGCCAGCAGTGGAGCGAGGTCGGGGAGGACAGATCCCCCGACCTAGGCGTGCAGGCAGCCCGGAACCACTCGGGGTGTGGGGCAGACTGACCACAGTCGCACATTCGCGCACAGTGAGACTGACCACACAGGCCCCAGGGGGCGAACCCAGTGGTGGAGGGCTGACAGCGGTGGCACACTCGTGTGCAGTGGAACAAAACGTGTGGGCCTGGTGCTGCTGGGGGCCGCGGCAGCAGACGGCAGAGGGAAGCCATTGTCCCTCTTTGACCCCGCCCCCACATACAACATCACAACCCAGAGACTCAGTTGCCCTGCTCTGGTGAAAACCTAGGGCTCCAATCCTGCTACTTAACAGGCACGAACAGCCCAAAAGATGGCTCAAGAAGAACTCAAAGTCCTAGAGCCAATAACTCTAAGCGACCAACAGATTGCCAGCCTCTCAGAAGCCCAATTTAAGACACTATTTATCAGGATGCTCACAGAATTGGTAGAGTACAGTCACAAATTAGAGGAACATATGAAGGCTAAACTAATTGAAATGAAGGGAGATGTCCAGGAAACCAATAGCGATGGAAAGGAAACTGGGACTCAAATCAATGGAATGGACCAGAAGGAAGAACGAAACATCCCACCAGAAAGGAATGGAGAAATGAGAATTCAAAAAAATGAGGAGAGGCTTAGGAACCTCCAGGACATCTTTAAACGTTCCAACATCCGGATTATAGGGGTACCAGAAGGGGGAAAGAAACAGCCACGAGTCGAAAACTTATTTGAACAAATAATAAAGGAGAACTTCCCCAATCTGGCAAAGGAAATAGACTTCCAGGAAATCCAGGAAGCTCAGAGAGTCCCAAAGAAGTTGGACCCAAGAAGGAACACACCAAGGCACATCATAATTACATTAGCCAAGACTAAAATGAAGGAGAGAATCCTAGAAGCAGCAAGGGATAAGGGGACAGTCACCTACAAAGGAGTACCCATCAGACTGTCAGCGGATTTCTCAAAAGAGACCTTACAGGCAAGAAGGGGCTGGAAAGAAGTATTCCAAGTCATGAAATCCAAAGACCTACAGCCAAGACTGCTTTATCCAGCAAAACTTTCATTTAGAATGGAAGGACAGATAAAGTGCTTCTCAGATAAGGTCAAGTTCAAGGAGTTTGTCATCACCAAGCCCTTATTATATGAAATGCTAAAGGGACTTACATAAGAAAGAGATGATGAAAAATATTAACAGTGAAAGGACAGCAAACACACAGTTATTAACAGCCACACCTAAAACAAAAGCAAACCAAGAGGACAGCTAGATCGGGAGTAGAACCATAGAAATGAAGAACACATGGAGGGTTAGAAACAGGGGTGGGTGAGGAGGAGAAGGGGGGAGAAGGCACAGAAAATAGCATAGACAGTAGGTAGAAAATACAAAGATGGGAGGGCGAGAATAGTGGGGGAAATATAGAATCTAAAGAAATTGAGACACGTGGTTATAAACTAAGGGGGGGAGAATAGTGGGGGAGGGAGTGTGTGGGTGGAGGGGAAGGAAGGGGGGTATAGAACAACTGTAATGGTATAATCAATAAAATATATTAAAAATAAATAAATAAAATGAAGAAGAGAATTCTAGAAGCAGCAAGAGCTAAGGGGACAGTCACCTACAAAGGAGTTCCCATCAGACTGTCAGCAGATTTCTCAAAAGAGACCTTACAGGCAAGAAGGGAATGGAAAGAAGTATTCCAAGTCATGAAATCCAAAGACCTACAGCCAAGATTGCTCTATCCAGCAAAGCTTTCATTTAGAATGGAAGGGCAGATAAAATGCTTCTCAGATAAGGTCAAGTTCAAGGAGTTCATCATCACCAAGCCCTTATTATATGAAATGTTAAAGGGACTTATCTAAGAAAAGGAAGATAAAAATCACGTATAGTAAAATGACAGCAAACACAATTATTAGCAACCACACCTAAAACAAAAACAAACAAACTAAGCAAACAACTAGAACAGGAACAGAACCATAGAAATGGAGATCACATGGAGGGTTAGCAACAGGGGAGTGGGAGGAGGAGAGAGAGGGAAAAGATACAGAGAATAAGCACAGGTGGGAGGTAGAAAATAGGGGGAAGGTAAGAATAGTATGGGAAATGTAGAAGCTAAAGAACTTATGACACATGGACACTAACTAAAGGGGCGAATGTGGAGGGGTGTGCAGGGTGGAGGAGAATGAAGGGGGGAATAGAACAACAACTATAATGGTATAATCAATAAAATATATTTTTAAAAAGATCAAGGCATAGGTAAACAATGCACTCACCTCCCACAATCACATCAGAATTACAACTAAACTACAGAAGAGCCTTCCTTCAGAATCACATTAACTCAGGCTGAACAAAAGTCCTGTAACTGAAAATATAACGAAGCAGCCACATTGAAACTGGTAGGAGGGACAGAGATGCAGAACGTTCTGGTCAACAGCCGTGAGTGGTTGATAAAAATCGGAACAGATATCTTAGATGTGGATGTTCCCTCCTGAGGAGTCAAGAGGCCTGGCCCCACACCAGGCATCCAGCCCAGGAATACAGAGCTGGAACGAGAAATCCCAACAACTTATGGCTCTAAAAACCAGTGGGGATTGAGGCTGAGTGAGGCAGAGGGCTCCCTGAGTCCCAGGAAGTTCCTCTTAAAGGGTCTGTTCAACTTACTCAGATTCTCTCACTCCGAGCTCTAACACTGGGGCAGCAACTCAAAAGGTGGAATATGCGAGGAGGAACTGAATTGTCTGGCTTTCAGGCTAGAATAGGAGAGGGAGCTTTCTCCCAAGCAGAAGTGCTGGGAGAGGCTATTGTCACTTTGCTGAGCCCTCCCCTCAACAGGTGGGTACCATTTCTGAGTCTCACTGAATCTCCTGAGTCCTAGGAGGCTGTTCCCCCACCCCAGTGATTCCTTAAGAATCCTGCCCTATCCAATTTGCAGGTCCACCCAGGCAGTTTCCAGTAGCTTTTCCATACAAATGGCCTGTCTTGACTTGCTGCAGGCTTTACTAAAAAGCCCCTCAATGGTTCACAACACCCCCTCCAAAAAAAGAGTATCTGGCCTTGGCATGCCCCACACCTCTTGCTAAGTGTCCCAAGGCTTAGCAGTAGTGTCAGCCAGCTTGGGTTCACAGTTTGGTCTTTCCCAGGTATGTCCTAGCCCAGCACAAGGAGCAGCCATCTGCTTACCATTCTGTAGCTCATGCTGGGTGGCCCTGGGAAGAGCACAGGCAATGGCTGACCTTGGCCAGTGCACCTGGCAGACAGCTTTAGTCTACACCAAAGTACCAAGCAACCACCTCCATGAGCAACACACTCAAGGGGCGGACTCACTGGGACCAGAGCCCTGCTGAAGCAAGTCCTACTCCATAGAGTTGGCCCCTGCAAAGCAGCTCCTCTGCTGTGCTCCCAGCCAGGACTCCCTTCCAGTTGGTCTCAGGGTACATCTGGAGTGCCAGGCTCCTGTGACAAGGGAGACTATACCACAGAGCAATATAGGACACCTACTATACAAGGCCACTCTTTTAAGATTGGGAGATGTAGCAACTCTGCCTGGCACATAGAAACTGCCAAAATGAGGAGACAGCAAAACATGGCCCAAACGAAAGGACAGGGAAAAAACTCCAGGAATAAAACTAAATAAAAAGGAGACAAGCAATCTACTAGATACAGAGTTCAAAACACTGGTGATAAAGTTGCTCAGTGAACTTAGAGGAACAGTAGATGAACTTAGCATTTCAGAAGAGACATAGGGAACATAAAAATACAGATAGGAACATAAAGAACCAGTGAGACGTGAAGAATACAGTAACTGAAATAAAGAATACGTTATAGAGAATCAACAGTAGAAAAGATGAAGTAGAGAATCAAATCAGCAATTTGGAAGATAACAAGGCAGAAAACACCCAATCAGAACAGCAGAAAGAAAAAGGAATGCAAAAATTGAGGATACTGTAAGGAGCCTCTGGAACAACTTCAAGTGTCCAACATTCACATCATAGGGATGCTGGCAGGAGAAGAGATAAAGCAAAAGATTGAAAAGCTATTTGAAAATATGACAGAAAGCTTCCCTAACCTGGCGAAGGAACTAGAAATACAAGTTCAGAAAGCACCAAACAAGGTGAACCCAAAAGGCTCACACCAAGATACATCATAATTAAAACGCAAAAGGTTGAAGACAAAGAGAATCTTAAAAACAGCAGAAGAAATACAGTTAGTTCCCTATAAGAAAGTGTCCAAGGGATTAAGAAGTACAACAGAAACTTCGTAGGACAGAAGGGACTGGCAAGAAATGTTCAGAGGGATGAAAAGCAAGGACCTACAAACAGGATTACCCAGCAAAGCTGTCGTCTGGAATTGAAGAACAAATAAAGAGCTTCTGAGGCAAGAAGAAGCCAAAAAAGTGTATCACCACCAAATCAGTATTATAAGAAATGTTAAACGGTTTTCTTTAAGAAGAAAAGATAAAAAATACGAAGAGTTAAGTGCCAATAAATACTTACCTATCAATACTTACTTTAAATGCAAATTAAATGCTCCAATCAAAAAAACATATACAATGGCTGAATGGGTATGAAGCCAATACCCTTACACATGCTGCCTATAAGAGACTCACTTAAGATCCAAACTGAAAGTAAGGGGGTGGAAAATATATTTCATGAAAATGGAAACAACAAAAAAATGTTGTGGTAGCAATACCTATACCAGACAAAATAGACTTCAAAAACAAAGGCTATCACAGGAGACAACAAAGGACCCAGAAAAATAAGTTTTTTTCTTAAAAGATCAGATGCTTTTGTTTTGACATGAATAGAGAGCAATAAATATATTGTTTTTTTTTTAAACCACACACCCAGGACATATGATGTGGCCCAGGGTATGTTTGTTTAAGCAGTCATTTTCCAGAAGTTTAAAGGACAGGACACCATGCTGTTAATGGTTGCCTCAGTGCGGGGTGGATTACGAGGAGTCGGTCTGACTCTTGTGTTACAACAGTCCTGGCTTCTCAGAAGGAAGGTGGGCAAATGAATCATGGGGACAGTTGTTCTGCTCAGCCCGTAAGGCGCAGCCCCAGAGGGAGGGGTCCCAAGCGGTCCCCACAGAGAGCACAGCTTCACCTACAGTCAGACCCATGTTGGGGTGATGACTAAATGCCCCACACACAGATGTCCTCCAGTTGTGCTTTGAATTGTTCTGGAGGAGATCTAGTATGTTTTATGGTTATTGGCTTTGATTACTCTTAACGTTTTTAAAGGAAATGTCAAGTTTATGGCACTAAAATCAGCTTGGGAATTTTTAGAGATTTACTAAGGTTCCAAAGGACTTTGAAAAACAAAGTAATAGGTTTGTTTGTTTCTTCAGATATAATGAAATCTAAAAGCAACCCTGACTTCCTAAAAAAGGACAGATCCTGTGTGAGTCGGCAACTCAGGAACATCAGATCCAAGGTGGGTCTGGGATCCAGAGTTGGGTATGTGGGGCTCGCGGAGGTTGGCAGAGGCCTGGGAGAGGAGCACCAGTCAGCGCCCAGGACAGGCAGCAGTGGAAGGTCCCCAGGGCCTAGAACTCGCCTGGCCCCACATGCTTTCCCTTTGGCACCAGCTCTGGTGACTTCAAGCTTCTTATCTCCCTCATGCAGCAGTGGAACCAGCTCCTACAGGCACAGTGGGAGGGCCAGGCCTGTGAGGAGCAGGGCGTGGAGTGAATTCTACCTTGCTCTCCCCTAGTTGAATACTGACTCTACCTGCCTTTGGGAAAGGAAGCTGCCTGACCCTCTCCCCCCAACCTCATAGTAGCAAATCCCCAGTGATCAATCAGTCCTTGCCCCACTGCCGCCTCCACAAGAGAAGGGTGGGCGGGGGGTGGGGAGTGATGAGCATGTTGCTTTTAGGATTTTTTGTATGTGTCTTACTTTTTGCTCTTTCCTCTGACAGTCCGTAATTGAGCAGGTCTCATGGGATAACTGAAACGAGCCCGCTTCCAGGTCCCTTGTCATGTAGGTAAACCACCTCTTACCAGCCACCCACCTGCTGCCCTCCAGAGGGTGCTACCTGCATGCACTGCTCACACCTCCACAGCAAGCTCCTTGTTTTATTGTGTCTTTGTTTAATTCATGATGCTCCAACAAGCACATACACAATCCAAGTGAAATTATTTTAACCTGTTCTGGAGAGTTAACTGGCACTATAACCTTGTAACAGACTTGACCCCTGGCGGAGAGGAGCTTCCCTTCCAGCTTGGTGAGCCAGCTTCGTGGGTGGGCTCAGGCCCTGGTCAGCATGCTGTGTGCGCTCCACTTTCTCTGGGGAAACCCCTCTTGCCTTCTGTCAAGAGGCAGGCTTGACCCACCAGCAGCCACTGACAAGCAGAATCTCCCAGTGCTGCAGAACCCCCACCCAGTGTGCGGCTGAGGCAGGGCAAGCTGGGGTGTGCAGGGAGCTGATCCCTCACAGGCGTGGCTTAGGAAAACAACTCGGCAGAGCAAGATGACCACATATGATTGGGTGCTTCACCAGGACCTTTTTAACAATGAAAAAGTTTTTCACCGGGTGCCATTAAAGGCAGTGCTATAAAGAAAGGCAGTAAGGACACAGAAGAGCTCACTGAGACATCCATCTGTTTGAAAATGACTGGGAGGACGGTGGCACTGAGCCTGGACCTCCTGGTCTCCACAGGAGGGCCGGGCGTCAGGTCACATGGGCCCTCACTGTAGACTGTGCTTACCAGCCTAGCTGGTGTGACCTTGCTCACTCCCTGGTGAGGGGCTAAGGGCAGCAGGGAAAACACATGCTGGGCCAGGCTCCTGCCACAGCGACACCCGACACAGCCTCAGAGCCAGACAGCACAGGCTCCTCCTCACTCACCCACAGCTCGTCCTCCGTTGGGACAAGCCCCATCGCCCCCTGGGGTGAAGGTTTTGCTGTTTAGGAAGAGCTTTATTTTGTTGGTGTTTTATTTATTCTTCTTCAGTCATAAGCCACTTGTAACCAAATGTTGTTTAGACGTCATTGAAAATTTAGTGTCGACTTTTTTTCTTTAGACATGAAAAACACTGTTTAGCAAAAGGAAAAGTTGTTATTTGGTTTACAGTCATCTTGAAGATTCTACTCTTTTGAGGCTTAACTGCACCTGCTCTAAGTTCTCCTGTACCTGTAAATAACAAGTGACACAGCTTCTGCTGGGACCCTTCTAGAGAAGCCTTGCTGCAGTACCGACCTTGTCAGGATGGGTGGGGGGCGGGGGGCGAGGGTGGTCCTGGGGCTCTGGGTGAAAGGCCAGAAAGTCACTGAAAAGTCCTCTGCAGCAGGGTACACTGGAAGGACCTGGTACACTGGCCAGGACCAGCTAGAACCAAGTTAGGAAGAAAACTGGTAGGCACACCCAGGGAGGGCCTCCCGGAGGAGGGTGTGGGTTCACATGTGGCCTGACCATGAGCAGACCCGTGGCTACCCTGGCCGTGACTCATGGTATGAGAAGGAAGTCCTCATTGTGCAGGGCAGTCCTGCTGGCCCAGGTAGAAAGGTGGGGGCCTTGCAGATGGCCTCATGGACACCTTTGGTGATGCCAGGTAGGTCAGCAGGCACTCCGATGAGGGTTTGTGCTGTTCTTTTCCGTGATTGTATTTGGAGACACTCCCACCCCGCCATGGGAGGATGAGGATGAAGTCCGGTAGAAACGAATCTGTCACTGGTGCTTTTTGAGGTGGGACCTAACGTGTATGGACTTACATCTTTCATTTATGCTGTTTCAACATCGTGCCTCACGTAAAAGTACAGAAAGTCTCAGCACCGTCAAGTCAAAGCAAGCTTATTGCTTAAGAACAGTGCAGCTTTTCTGGGATGGCATCCAGAAAGCACGTTTTCCTGGGGTCCTCATGGAGTATTCACCAGACAGACCAGCCCTGTGGAAGGAGTGAGCCCCAAGGGAGCTGACTGCACCCCGAGAGCCCTTTTCTAAGTGCACGGGGAGGGGGCTCAACAGCTGGAGTGTGCGGCAGTGCATGGCACTGAGTGTGACGCCTTGGACCTGTCATCGCCTGGACTACCCCTCCGTGCCTTGCTCCCCAGCTTCCTGTCCCTGAGCACTGCAGGGACTGTCACTCAAGGGTGTCTGGCAGTGTGCAGAGGCAGGATACTCACTGTCCCTCAGGTCCTAGGAGTGGTGGTTCACTGCTGTCTCAAGGACGTGTCCCCAACCAGAACAGAGCAGCATGGCACAGAACCAGGTGGCCTTCTGCAGGGTGACCCCACCTGTGCCCAGCACCTGGATGAAACAGGCTGCTGTGCAGACAGCACCTCCTGACCTGAAGTGCTTAGGAAAAGTGACTTGAGAGGATTTTAGGCCTTGCATGCGTTAAGGGAAGTTCTGGTTTGGAATGGGATGTGGATCTCTTTCTATTCTCTTACCTACTCAATGGCAAGCTTCAAAGGTGACCCTACTGTGGAGGTCCATCTGGACCAGTGAGTTAGAAAAGACTAGCTCTGGGACCCCTTATTTTGTTTTGTTTTTCTGAAGTCACTTCATGCATCATTTACACAACTCCACAGTGTAAAAAGCAAGTAGAGCCATTCTTGGTGAGGATGGGGGACACCAGGGCCCAGCCCACTTCCCTCAGACTTCAGAGGAAGCTCGGTCACACAGATCCCCTTACAGTGCCCACTCTGAAGCCACAGGCTGGGCTCTCCAGGCCTGCAGGGCCAGCGGCTCTGACATGTAGCTGAAACTGGTGTCATCTGTGCCCTGCACTGGGGCCAGCCTTGAGCTGCATGTGTCTTGTCAAGCTCTCTTTGTCAGCTCTGGCACACAGAAGCTGGGGGAACTGGCTTCTTGGAGTCCAGTGTTGAGATTTGCAGGAAGATTTTGATGGCAACCAGGAAGCCAGGCCTGTCCCAGCCGGTGCTGGGATCCCACCATCCAGTCATGCTCTAAAGTGATGGAGATTAAACCTTTGGGGAGACTCCAAGAGTAAAGTGTCTCTCATAGTGGGACACACAGATTTAACTTTCCCGGAGTCCCATAAGAACAGTGTTATCAGTTTTACATTTTGAAAATCTTAGTAGATGTGTTGACATATTCCCAAGTCACCATAACAGTAAATTTACCAGGCTTTTTCATGCTGGGGGCAGGGGCAAGGGGTGAGTCTGAGAGCAAGTGCTGCCAGGGAGAATGCAGGTGGGTCCCTGGCCTGCACTCTGGCAGTGGTGCCCCAGGGGCCCTAGGCCTCTGGATAATGATGATTGCCTGGGAAGCAGACGGGGCGTGGCCCACACTCAGGAGGACATGGATAGCTGCTTCTCTAGTTCTTGGCACAATCTTCTTTTCCTGGCTGAATTGGCCTAATAGCTGCTTGCCTGCAGAGCCCTAAGCTCGGAATTCAGCTTCTTACACTCAATGGTCTTCTTTCTCTGATTCTCCCCCCCCTTTTTCATACAGATAACACCATTTCACAGGAGACCATCTCTCCTTAGCATGCCCCACTAATCTCTGAGGAGCTCTTCCCACCCCCACCCTACACCCCTCTGCTTGCAGCCTGCACCCCAGCAATAGGCCTGTTGGTTAACTGGTTTTCTCCCGCTCTCTCCCCCAGAGTCTGAAGGAAGGCTTGACGGTGCAAGAACGCTTGAAGCTCTTCGAATCCAGGGACTTGAAGACAGACTGACTATCCTGTTCCGATTGAACACGCACCCTTCCCAGCTTGTGGCAGCACAACCCAAATGCTACTTTTTGTCTGTACCTTTATTTTTATTATTATTATTGTTATTGTCATTATTAACTGTGGGTATGGATGCATGAGAGACTAGTTTATGGGTTGTTCACACCATTCCCTGCTGTGCTGATTCCAACTTCCTCCTGTCTCTGTCTGAGCTGTTACTCCATGGTCCTTCTGAAACAAGCCAGGCAGTGGGGGCTGCAAGGGCCATCTGCTCCAGCTGGGTCTGTGCTGGGAGTCCCTGCTGTCGTCCGCCTCACTCACTCACTCACTCACTCACTCACTGTCAGTATTAAGGCCCAGCAGCCTATTGATAAGCTGGCCCTGACTCACCGAGAACATTGGGGAGAGGGGGAAAGAGAGGGAATCAGGCCCAGGGGCCTGTAGCTCTGCTGCATACTGGGTCCCTTGGAGAGAGAACAAGCCATTGGGATGTGGTTTTACCTAGATTACAACACTGACAACTTGCTAGCTATGGGAGGAGCTGGGGGAGCAGGGCGAAGGGCGTGGTGTACACCACCAGTTAGCTTGGGGGAAGGTCAGCATTTTCTATTTGTTCCACTAATGCAGCTTAGAACCACACCCCAGATAATTGTGGTAAACTTTTCACAACCTTGAAAATGTTGAAAACAGCCTTTCCTATTTTTGTTTGTTTTTTATTAAATCTTGCACAAAACCCCAGCCCTCTCATTCCTTCCTCCGCTCCGTCCTTTCTTGGTTGCCAGTCTGGTCTTTCCACACCTGCCTGGCCTGTTGACCTGTGGCCTGGGGCTTCAGACTGTAATTGCCAATGATGATGAACTTCCCCCAGGTATAGTTTGTGGGGACAGGTGATTTATCTCTGTAACCTTTCTGTAAATAAACCTCATGTTACTTTCGAAAAGGTTAGGCGAAGATCCTTATGTTAAGTCAAGGAGAAAGTGCAGAGGATGTCAACTGGACGAGAACGGCCCATTATTTTGTGTTCTTAACTCTAATTAGTCTGAGACCTGAAGAGTTCTTTTTTAGCATTTAGAGAACCTAAATTAAATCTGTACTAATAATTCTGATTTTTTAACAATTTGAATAAGACCTTTATAACCGCCACAAAACACTCTACATCACTTCTTGTAAAGACTTTAAATTGGAGCTTTTCTCATGGGCCCATGGAAGCTGTTCATCCCGAGATAAGAAGTATAACGAAACCAAGGGGAGCCAGCTCTGCTGCCTCAGCAGCAAGGGGCAGACTGAGAGCAGAATGTTTGGGGGGCTCCCTCCGGCCGCACTTCATCTGTTGGTCTGTTGATTGTATTGCCAAGAGCATGCGTCTGCTCTGTTGTAATGCTTGCCTGAGTTTGATAGTCTGTAGGTACACAGATACTTGGGGGGGGGGGTGGAATGTAGAGGTGTCTTGCTCAGTTTCTAGATTAGAAAACAAGGTCATTTGGGAAGACCCCCAGAAAGGCCAGACAAAAGGCACTTAGTGCTGTCTGCTCACTGCACTGGCTGCAGAGTTGCGTGCTGGCCTCGGCCTTCCCTGTCCACACCTTTGCATGATGCTTGCTTCTTCCATGGTGGGTTTTTTTGTTTGTTTGTTTTACTTCTTTTTACCCTTTAATCTTCACCTGAGGACATCTATTGATTTTTAGAGAGGAAGAGGCGGGGTTGGGAGGAGAAGAAAGAGAAACATTTGATAGGTTATATCCCGTATGCGCCCTGACCAGTAATCAAACTCGCAGCCTTGGTGTATCAGGACGATGCTCCAGCCAACTGAGCCCCTCCCGACGAGGGCTCTTCTGTTTTGAAAAGGTCAGCTCTGTTTTTTCTACTTACCAGATACCCCTGACATGTAGTTGGCAGCATTTTTAAAGGGCGGTGACCTTCCTGTGTCATGCTCAGAATGGGAGTGAGCAGAAGGGATATTCAGGACCTGCAGTCCTACTCTCTTCAGCAGGTGTCCTTTGGGGCAGAGTGCTGTGACACTCCGCAGGTCTGAGGTACAGGCCTGTCCGCCCGGTCTTCCGTGTGGCTGTCTGGGCACTAGGGTTTTATGTCGCTCCTTCCCGGAACTTACCTCATCAAGCCGGTGTCCTTTGTGAGTGCCCTGCAGCCTCAAGGACCCTTCCCTCCAGGGGACCCCTTCCCTCTAGCCCTCCCTGAGGTTTCCAGGCAGGTCCTGCATGGAGTCAAGCTCCATCTGCCTTCTGTTGTAAGGGTTTGAAATCTGCAGTTGAATAGGTCAAAAGAGCATTCATTTTACTGACTTTTCCTTTGATGTGAGATCTCAGGAATCCTGGGGAACAAATGTGTTAGGTACAGCATCTGGGGGTCAAAGGGAGACTGAGGGAGACCTCTTGTCATGGCAGCCTCTATAAAGGACCCTCCCACTCACTCCAGAACAACAGGCTGGTTCAGTCTGGGGGTTACCAGGAAATGGACTGCGAATGCTAAGGCGGCTGAGAACCGGGGACACTCCGACCCCTCTAACAGAGGGCTGGTTGTGCTGCAGCCTCCCACACGGTGTGCAGGCCTCCCTCAGCCTGGCTGAGTGCCATTCTGTGTTGACGACAACGGTCAGGCTCCAGCCAGGGCTGGGTGTCCCAGTGCTCAGTCCTGGTCTCCAACTAGAATGAGCACACAGGACAGAACAAAGAGGGCCTGTGCTTCCGGCCTGCGTGTCCCACCATGGTCCTGCCACAGTCCCCACTGTACAGTGTCCTCTGTGTGTTCCATGAATCCACTAAACCCCAGGGAAGAATTTAGCCACCTAACCACTGAGGAGAGGAGGAGTAACAGTGTGGAGGTCAGGTTGGTTTCTGTATTGTTACAGAAAGGTCCTCAGGTCAGGCCCGAGCCACCGCTGGGGCTGTGACCCGGGGAGCATAGGGGACAGTGAATCCCAGTGCTCCGTGCCTGCTGCTCCCAGCAGGAGCCAAGCAGTGGGTGCATCCTGCCCCCTCCCTGGGAGCCAAACGTTAACAGGCACAACCCTTCACAGTTGTAACTATTTTCCTGTAAATGTTTACTGCTTCATTTACAATCTGCTAGTACCTGCACATAAACTGGCAAACATATTAATGGGAAAACTTCGTTTGACAATTTTGTGAACATACACACCAATCACAGCATGCACATGCGCTTTCTAATTCTTTTACCACTCGTGATGCCAGTACTTGAGCAGATCTGAAGGTGGTTATTTCCAGAGGACTGTGGCCATCAGCAGTCTCCCTGGCAGAGGTGCCACAGGGGTGGCCTAAGGTGGCAGACAGAGCACTCGGCCACTAGAAGTTGAAGTTTGTGCAATAAGGTGTCACGATGAGTCTGAATTTGTGGGAGGAAGTGCTGGCTGTCCTGGGGTGCTGCTGAGGCCATGGTGGGAGTGTGTGGGTTTGTGAGGAGCTAAGATCAGAGGCCGCTCCCTACAAGTCCTGCAGTGTCCAGATGCAGTCACTTGCTCACTGACCCAACACTAAGCACCCAACGCTGTGGCCTCTCATGGGCCACACTTTTGAAGAGAGAAAATGGCAATTTTTAAGACATAGTTGTGGCTCTTGGAATCTGCCTGAAAGGAATTCTGACCAAAAGGCCAGGAAACAAAGTGGACAGCCTAAAAAGCGTTTTTTATGGAGATGCATTTATACCATTTGTTTCACCACAGAGGAAGGTGGGACGCTGTCCTTTTATCACTGTTGCCCGGGGTTCCCTTTAGCAAGTCGGTTTCTACATTTGTCTTGGGTTGGGGGTGGGGGGGTGGCACAGTGCTTGCCCAAACCCTGCAGGGCCTGGAGGCTGAGACCTCTTTTCTCCAGCTCTGAAATGACTAGGGTGTGCTGGTGTCCTGCCACCTCCAGCAAAGTAAAGGGCCGCGCTGCCCCAGGTGCAAGCTCTGTCATACGGAGGAGCAGGCAGGGCGGTTCCCTTAGAAAAGCTCCTCCCCTCTCACATTTGCTGGAGCTCCCCAGTTCCCTAGTCCCGGGGCTGGCCTGAGCAGCCTAGGTCCTGCTGGCATAGTCGCTTCCTGCCAGGCCTGTGGCCTCATTTCCGAGGGAGGGGGCAGTGGGGGGCCTTTCCTGCTCCCCCTCCCTGATGCCTGCGAGGTGTCTTCATGGCTAACCACACTCGGCTGCTCACTCACTGACGTGTCTAGGTCTCAGTTCTTTAGGGATTTAAAGCTGTTTTCCATTAGAGTGAAGAAAATATGACCCATCGACATTTATTTTTCATGAAATAAAAGTTTATACATTACCATTCTAAGGAAGGTTGGAATTTAACATTCTCACTTGTAGACACAATTTCAAAAAGGATTCAGTCACTCCCTTTTTATCACCAAAAGGGGAGGGGTGGGATTTTAAGCATTTTCAAAGTTTTACAAAGGACAGGGAAGTACATAGTATTGTACTTAAAAGGAATTAAATGCGAGAGGAAAAATTTTGGCACATTAATTGGAAGTTTCACTTTTCTGGAAAAATCAGTGGGATATTTCATACTATGAAAATTCTGGACAACCAAGTTACTGCAGTGTTTTATGTTAAATAGGAATCTGGTTTGTAAGTAAATTTTAACTGTTGCCCTGACATTCTCTCCACTTGGTTGGGATTAGTGAACAGTCCTCAGTGCCCTGGTCCAGAAGTCTCCCTGGACCTTCATGAAAGGACTCGGGAAGAACGCTGCTGAGAACTTGATTCTCAAGGTCCTTGAAATGAAGGTGTTTGCACCCCACTTTTTCTATCTTTCATCATAGGCTCTTCTCTCTTGTCATTCTTGAGAGAAGAGTTAGTTACTGGGCTGGCCAGCCAAGGGTCCCTTTCTCAGTCAGTGTGGACTGAGGAGCCACTGGGGGGCTTTCCACAGAGGTCAAGCTTCCAAGTCAACCAGTGTGCAGACGCCTCTCCTCTGGCTTTTCCATGCCACCAAACCCCTAAAAGGCCTGTGCTCAGCCAGATATTAGACTTCTAATCCTAGAAAAGGTCTTTTTATTCACCTGACACCAGGTCTAAAGGTCAGGTCCTCCACCACATAGCAAGGCGCTGTGGGACACATTTCTTCCACAACAGGCCAAGTGCCGTCAGTCCTCAGACTGCCCTCAGGAGATGGGAGAGTGGGGCCGGGCTGGTGCACTCTGTACAGCCTTGTACTTACACGTGTACAAACACCTTTGGCAAGTTCACACTTTCCACGGTTGAAAACTTAAATAGGATCAGCCTTGAGTGAGGTCTAGTAAAGCCTCTTTTCTTAGGTTCTTCCATAGGAAGACTTGACATAAACCCTGTATGACAGACAGTGCACACTGTCAATTTCTCTCGTTGTGTCTACTGGAAAAGACCTGGCCTCGCTCCCTGGCCCTTTTGAGCAAAGTTTCAAGTCTTGATGTTTCTCTGTAATGGGCAGAGGCCTACCTTCTCTGAAGTCTTTCAGCCGAAGACCCACAGAGCAGGAGTCTCCACACCAGACCGCTCCCAGGGATGGCGTAACACACCCTGGGTCCCTTTCCTCCAGGTGTGCACACAGGAGTGTGTGTGACAACCTCAGCTACAGCACTCAGTGGCTTCCAATTTCTCCGCATTTAAAAGAAGCTGGTTTTTTTTCTTCTAAGTAACCTGTATGTATATTATTCAGACTAAGCAAAGTAAATATTACTCAGATGTTACTACAGGGTTTATGTGACAAAATATTTTTTTAATTGTATACAGATAATCGCTTTTTAAGGTAGGGAGAACAGCTTTGGGTACAACATTGAACCCCACTCAACATTATAAGGAAATGCTTTTAATGACTTTCTAAAAGCTCTGGTCATTGAACAGGTGGTTTTAAAGACTGCATACTGTACCTACAATAAGGATGACCCCACACCGAAACACTGTTTTTCATTGAAAAAACTCTAATACTTGTTATTGGTAGAGCTATTTAAAATCCTGGCAGGGGAAAAAACTCCTAGCTGAACATTAAAAGAACAACCTGATGGTTACATCTTTACCAGACCCTTCCGTACAGTAATCTAAGACTTGTTAGGAGGCAGTTTTGGCGTCAGGGGACTGTGCCTGGGTGGCTCTATGTGCAGAGTCCAGCCGAGCATCTGGACTTCCCCAGCCCTGGGGTTGTATTATTAGCATAAAGGGCACAGAACTCTGGTGTGTTATGCCAGAAAGCTGTTATTTCACAATACACATCCAATAGATAAGCAAGCATTTAGTCACAAAATACTTAAGAATTGGATGGTCCAATACAGGGAGATGTAGAAGTCTTAGGTAAACTCAGCAGCAGTCCGGAATCACAGCACTGCCAGGGAGCCTTCCCAGACAGAGTTGGAGCTCACGGTGAAGAAATCATCAGCTGTGCTCAGCCTGCCTGCTGCCTTCACGTTTTCCATACCCTTTGCACTTTCCCATATTTCAGTTTTATAGAAAGCTACGAATAGGTTAAGAAGACCACTAAATTATTGTTATGTTTATATCACAAAACTTCAATGAAAGTGGATTTTAGGATTTACTTTTCATATTTACAACACATCTACTCATCCTAACTTATTGTTAGGATTCAAACCAGTTAAGAATTAATTCATGTGGTATTCCTAAGTAATATTTACTAAGTCATTCCTCAACGATTATAATCAGTGATTTTTCTGTCAGGGTGAATGTCTCAATTCAGCTACTGAAGACAAAAACATACTATGCCAACCTGCTGGGAGAACTGCTATACAAACAGTGAAAAAATGTAGATCACTTCCCTGCCGTGAGGAGTCTGGATGTAAATCACAGCAATCACTTCTGCCACTAATTCTTTCAACAGGTAGATGATGCCTGTTCAAAGAACAAACTTGGATAAAGTAACGTGTTTAATTTCTGTACTAATGCTAAGTGATACTGTTCACCAAACTAAATGTCACCTGCAGAAGAAAGCAGAGGCCTGAGGGGCCCAGGTGACTCCTTAGCACACGCCTGGGCTCCACCAGAGGCCTCAGGCCTGAGACAGCTCCCGGGAGCAGACTCCACTGGATGGACGTTCTCGGCCCGGCTGCTGGGCTCCGGGAGAGAAGAGCCTGGTCAGTGAAGACGCTCTCTGTTTTGGACAATTCAAGAATGTGATGGTTTAGTTTTAGGCTTTTTTAAAAAACAAAATTTCTAATAAACTGTTCACTACAACTGAAGTAATTGTCAAAATATTTATTCCTTTGTGTGACATGCTAGATTTCTATGAATATAGCTAATCATTTCTATTTTGTAAATACTACCTAACATTACATGAAGTATATCATAATAAAATATTTTTGCATCACCCTTTGCATCCTGTGAATAAGGTTTTGTTTAATGGAGGGACATATGCAAAATAGGCATTTAGGTCAAAAGTCAGAAACTGGTCAGCAACCTACAGATTTATAATGAGGTTTTTGTTTTTACTCTTATATCTGCTGTTTTTTACAGTGTTTTTAAAGTTTTGGATTAGTTGTCAGCATTTTAAAATCAGATTTCACATAAAAATCCAGTTTCACAGGTTCACATGCAATGCATAGTAAGAACAATTTTATATCCAGAATCTAAAGTACATTAGATTCTTCGTTATAGAAACCTTCAGGGGTCCTAAAGGACAACAGAAATACTGATGAGAGGAAGAACTATAACTATCCCATACCTGCCCCTTTATTAACAGATTTGCAGTAAAGTGTTTAAAAAATGAATCTTACATAATGACCCAATATATATACGCACATACACACACAACCACAGCCCAAAATTTCACAAAATAATGCACCCTTGCTAGGATATATTCTATAGTATACACTCGTGTAAAATCTCTCCATTCTATTTCATTTAAAATTCTAGCTGTAACCTACTAAATAAATTTAACATGAGATTTTTTTCAATATTATCACAAACTTCGAAATGAAATGTGAAAATATGGGAATCCAAACTTTTACTCAGATAAATAAGAAAATTAATGTCTGCCTACCTATTAGAAATCCACTTACGGAATTTCTGAAACTTAAAAACAAAATTAAGTACAGACATGTAAAGAATACATATTTTTCAGTGCTATTCTGGTTTAAGGGTGTTTCAGTAATTTTCTACTCATTAAAAAAGTTATTCTGGTCAAACATACAACTAGTTTAATATGGTATTCTAATAATTTTTAACTAAATTTTTAAAGCTATGTAAGTGCAGTTTAAAAAGTCAGTTGGATCTGGAAAACCCAACACCTTTTCATGATTAAAAAAAAAACAATAAAAATAAGGAATAGAAGGGGGCTTCCTCATCTGATAAAGGGAATCTAAGGAAGACCCACAGCTAACCACACTGAATGGTGAAAGACAAGGGCGTCCCTCCAACACCACTGAAGAGACTCACCAGGGAAACCGGAAAGGCATCTATATCTAAAGGAGTAAGTAAAACTACCTCTATTTGCAAATGACATGATCTTGTATATGAGGAATTCACCAAAAAATATTAAAAGTTCATGTTTGCAGGATACAGGATTTCCAACACAATAACAAATTAAATTTTACATACTAATAATGAGCAAATTAATAAACCAATTCCATTTGTGATACTGAAAAGAATTTTTGTAAAAAAAAGTGTAAGACTTGTACACCGAAAACTACAAAACAGTAAAGAAATTAAAGATTTAAGTAAATGGAAAGGCATCCCATGTTCATGGACTAGAAGACAAAATTATTGTTAGATTGGGAATGGCCACTAACTTGGTCTACAGATTCAACACAATCCCTAGCAGAATTCCAGTTGCTTTTTGTAGAAGTTAATCAGCTGATCCTAAAATTCACATGGAAATGTAGGGACCCAGAAAAGCCAAAACAATATTGGAAAAGAAAAAGAGGACTCATGCTGCTGGGTTTCAAAACTTGCTACAAAGCTTCAGTATTCAAGATAACGCATACGGCCCCGACCTGTACAGCTCAGCTGGTGGGGCATCATCCACCAAGGGAAAAGTCACCAGTTCAATTCCCAATCAGGGGACACATCTAGGTTGCAGGTTCAGTCCTGCATGCAAGACTGAACGGGTTGTACATGTAAGTTCTTTGGCTTCTCCACTCCCTATGCTACACTTAACCCAGCCCTGTCTATTTTGTGCCTACTATTTATGCTTCTTACTCTCCATACTTTTTCCCCCTCTCGCCCCATCCCACTCTCCCACTCATAACCCTCATGTGATCTCCATTTCTGCAATCTGTTCCTGTTCTCTTTGTTCAGTTTTTGTTTTCTTTCTTAGATTCAGTTGGGATGCATGCAAGAGTCAACCAGTCAGTGTTTCACATCAATGTTTTTCTCCTTAACGCCCCTCTCTAAAAATAAATAACATCTTTTTAAAAAATGACAGTGCATATGGACTGACACGGATCAATGGAACAGAATTAAGGATCCAGAAATAAGCTCTTACATTCTCACGATCAAGTGATACTCAACAAGGGTGCTAAGATCACTGACTGGGAAAAGAATAATTTTTTCAACAAATGCTACCGGGACAGTAACTATCCACAGGCAAAAGATTCAAGTTGGACCACCTACCTCACACTGTACACAAAAATTAACTCAAAATTTATCTCAATATAAGAGCTAAGACTATAAGACTGTAAGGCTCTTAGGGAAAAAACAGGAGCAAGTCTTTGTGACCTTGGGTTGGACATCAGTTTCTTAGATATGGCTCCAAAGCACAAGCAGCGTAAGTAAAACTGGATAATTGAGTTATATCAAAATTAATAACGTAATTTTCTACTCTTTAAAAAAGTAGAAAATAATGGTATTGTTTGCCATCACACAATACCATTAAAAGTGGGGGAAAACTACCTAAATAATGGGAAAAATATTTGCAAATCATATTTTTGATAAGGGACCTCTTGTACATTCTCAATAAAACTCAATAAAAAGTCCTGGCTGGTGTGGCTCAGTGGATTGAGTGTGGGCCTGTGAACCAAAGGATTGCAGTTTGATTCCCAGTCAGGGCACATGCCTGGGCTGCAGGCCAGTTCCCAGCAGGGGATGCACGAGAGGCAACCATACATTGATTATTTCTCTCCCTCTCTCCTTCCCTTCCCCTCTAAAGATAAATAAATAAAATCTTAAAGAACTCAATTTTAAAAAGCAACCCAATAAAAAATGGGCAAAGGATATGAATAAACATTTCTCCAAAATGTTTATGGAGAAAAACATAAACATGTACTCATCATGAATGACCAGTAAGTACATGAAAGGATGTTTAACAGGAAAATGCTAGTCAAAACCACAACGAGACCACCTCATAGGCTGGCTATAACTTAAAAGATAACTTTTTATTGGTGAAGATGTGAAGAAAAAGGAACCCTAATACAGAGCAGATGGGAATGTAAAATGGTACAATCACTTTGGAAAATAGTCCCAGAAGTTTCTCAAGTGTTCAAACAGGTTATGTGACCCGGCAATTCCACTGCTAGGTATTTACTCGAGAGAGGGAAAAACAATGTCCACACAAGTGTGAATGTTTATAACAGCATTTGTGAACAGCCAAAATGTCCATCAACTGATGAACAGGTAAACAAAATAGTACATCCACACAATTATCATTCAGCTCTCAAAAGAAGTGAAATACACATACTACGACATGAATGGCCCTGAAAAACATGGTAAGTAAAAGGCAGATACGAAATGCCACATATTGTTGGATTCAATTTATGTGAAATCTCCACAGCAAGTAAATCCATAGGGACAGGAAACAGATTAGTGGTTGCCAGGGGCTGGGGTTGGAAGGTATGGGGAGTGCCCACCAATGGGAGAGAGTTTCTGGGGTGACACAATGTTCCAGAATCAAACAGTGGGGATGGTTGCACAACTTCTTGGTTAATATACTATAAACCACTGGCTTGCACACTTTAAAAAGGTGCATTTCATGGCATATAAATTTCAATTGTAGTGTTCTTTTTAAAATAATCAGTTGTTTTTAAAGTATATTGATTATGCTATTACAGTTGTGCCATGTTTTTCTCCCTTTTATCCTCCTCTACCCTGCACCTCCCCGCCCTCCAGCATTCCCCACCCCCCGTTTACTTCATGTCCACGGGTTGTACATGTAAGTTCTTTGGCTTCTCCACTCCCTATGCTACACTTAACCCAGCCCTGTCTATTTTGTGCCTACTATTTATGCTTCTTACTCTCCATACTTTTTCCCCCTCTCGCCCCATCCCACTCTCCCACTCATAACCCTCATGTGATCTCCATTTCTGCAATCTGTTCCTGTTCTCTTTGTTCAGTTTTTGTTTTCTTTCTTAGATTCAGTTGTTGATAGTTTTGAGTTTGTTGTCATTTTACTGTTCATAGTTTTGATCTTTTTCTTAGCTAAGCCCCTTTAACATCTCATGTAATAAGGGCTTGGTGATGACAAACTCCTTGAACTTGACCTTATCTGGGAAGCACTTTATCTGCTCTTCCATTCTAAATGAGAGCTTTGCTGGATAGAGCAATCGTGGATGTAGGTCCTTGCCTTTCATGACTTGGAATACTTCTTTCCACCCCTTCTTGCCTGTAAGGTCTCTTTTGAGAAATCAGTGGATAGCCTTATGGGAACTCCTTTGTAGGTAACAGTCTCCTTTTCTTTTGCTGCTTTTAAGATTCTGTCCTTACCTTTAATCTTGGCTAATGTAATTATGATGTGCCTTGGTGTGTTCCTCCTTGGGTCTAGTTTCTTTGGGACTCTCTGAGCTTCCTGGACTTCCTGGAAGTCTATTTCCTTTGGAAGAAGGAAGAGAAGAGAAGGAAGGAAGGAAGAGATTGGGGAAGTTTTCCTTCATTATTCTTTGAAATAAGTTTTCAATCTCTTGTTCTTCCTTTCTCCTTCTGGCACACCCTATTGATTCAGATATTAGAGTGTTTAAAGTTGTCCCACAGGTTCCATATTATCTTTTTTTTTTTTTGATTCTTGTTTCTTCATTCCATTCTAATTGAATGTTTCTTTCTTTTGTTCCAAATCGTTGATTTGAGCCCTGGCTTTGTTCCCTTCACTGTTGGTTCCCTATATATTTTCCTTTATTTCACCTTCTATAGCCTTAATTTCTTCCTTAATTTTGCAACTGAGCTCAATCATTTCTGTGAGCATCCTGATTACCAGTATTTTGAACTCTGGATCTGATAGGTTGGCTATCTCCTCATCACTTAGTTCTTTTCCTGGAATTTTCATCCGTTCTTTCACTTGGGCTTTCTTTCTTTGTCTTGGCGCACCTGTTATGTTGTAAAGGAGGGTAGCCTTAGGTACTGGCCAGGGTGGGGCAACCCACTTTGCTGTGTTGTGGCGCTGTATGTGGGAGAGGGGTCAGAGAGAAAACAGTGCCACTTGCTCAGCTCTCGCCCTGCTTTCAGTCACTTCCCTTGCTTCCCGCGAGCGAATTGCACTCTTTCAGGTGCTGATTCCCATATGGGTGGGTTTGTGTACACTCTATGACCCCGTGGGGGCCTCTCTAAAGGACTCTCCTGTGAGACTGGGAGTTTTCCCCTGCCCCGGCAATCCCCACAGATTTTTTACAGCCAGGGGTTTTGAGTCTTAAGCTTTCCATGCTGAAACCCTGGGCTTCACCATCTGTCTTGCACCCCATTTGTTCCTCCTGGTTTATCCATGTGCAAATGTGGGATGGCCCATTCAGCCAGCCACTGTCTCACCCATACAGTCTGCCACCTTGCCAGGCATCCTCTGTGCCCTGCTGTCCATCTCCACCCCTCCTACCAGTCTGAATGGATGTTTAACTCCTTGTTTGTGAGACATCCATGCTTTGGTTTTCTGGCAGTTCTGGTTGTTTTTTGTTGTAAAATCGGTTGTTATTCTTCTTTTGGTTTGTGAGGAAGTGAAGCATTTCTACCTATGCCTCCATCTTGGCCAGAACTCCAGCTGCTTTAAAAATCAACTCAAAAGAACTAATATAGTGCTCTGAAGTACAGTATACCAGATGACATGATATCGTACATACAGAACCCCAAAGATTCCACCAAGAAACTACTAGAAAACCATTTTTACTAGAACTAAAAAATGAATTCAGCAAACTAGCAGGACACCAAATAAATATCCAGAAATCAGTTGCATTTTATATGCCAATAACAAACAGAAAAGGAAATTAAGGAAACAATTCCATTCACCATTGCTTCAAAAAGAATACAATACCTAGGCCTTGGCTGGCGTAGCTCAGTGGATTGAGCACAAGCCTACGAACCAGAGGATCGCGGTTCAATTCCCAGTCAGGGCACATGCCTGGGTTGCAGGCCAGTTCCCTGCAGGCCAACTCCCAGCAGGGGACGCGCAAAAGGCAACCATACATTGATGTCTCTCTCCCTCCTTCCCCTCTAAAGATAAATAAATAAATAAATAAAATTTAAAAAACAAACAAACAAAAAAAGAATACAATACCTAGAACAAACCTGACCAAGGATGTAAAAGTCCTAGAACAAACCTGACCAAGGATGTAAAAGTCCTGTACTTGGAAAATTATAAGACACTGAAGAAAGAAACTGAAGAAGATACAAATAAGTGGAAGTACATACCGTGTTCATGGATAGGACAAAGTAACATTATTAACATGTCCACACTACCAAAGCAATTATAGATTCAACACAATTCTCTATCAAGATCACAATGATGTGTCTCAAAGAACTGGAACATTTCAAAAATTTATATGGAACCACAAAAGACTCCACATAGCAACAGTGATCCTGAAAAAGAACAAAGCTGGAGGAATCATGCCACCTAATATCAAACTATACTACAAGGCTACAGTAATCAAAACAGCCCGGCACTGGCATAAAAACTAACACAAAGATAAATGGAACAGAACAGAAAGCCCAGAAGTAAACCCATTTTAAAAATTTTTATTTATTTATCTTTAGAGGGGAAGGGAAGGAGAGAGGGAGAGAAATATCAGTGTATGGTTGCCTCTGCCGGGGACACACAATGTATTGTGTGTCCCTTGCCAGGAACTGGCCTGCAACCCAGGCATGTGCCCTGACTGGGAATTGAACTGCGATCCTCTGGTTCGCAGGCCTACACTCAATCCACTGAGCTACACCAGCCAGGGCTAAACCCACATTTTTATAGTCAATTAATATTTGACAGAGGAAGTAAGCACATACAATGGACTAAAGATAATTTATTCAATAAATGGTGTTGGGAAAATTGGACAGATACATGCAGAAAAATGAAACTAGACCACCTTCTTACACCACACATAAGAATAAATTCAAAATGGATCAACGACTTAAATGTTAGACCCGAAACATAAAAATCCTAGAAGAAAACACAGGCAGCAAAATCTCAGACATTGCTCACAGAAATTTTTATCAGATATATCTCCCCAGGCAAGGGAAACAAAAGAAAAAAAATGAACAAATAGGACTTCATCAAACTGAGAAGTTTTTGCACAGCAAAGGAAATCATCAACAAAATAAAAAGACAAACCACAGAATGGGAGAACATATTCACTGATACTCTGATAAGGGGTTAATATACAAAATTTATAAAGTAGTTACAAAAGTCAACACACACACACAAAAAAACAATTAAAATATGGGCAAAGGACCCCAATTGGTGTGGCTTAGTGGATTGAGCACCGGCCTATAAATCAAAGGGTAAACCAAAGGGTCGCCGGTTTGATTCCGAGTCAGGACACATTGTCTGGGTTGTAAGCCAGGTCCCCAGTAGGGGGCACACTAGAGGCAACAACACATGGATGTTTCTTTCCCTTTCTTTTTCCCTCCCTCTCTCTAAAAATAAATATTTTTTAAATGGTCAAAGGATCTGAATACACACTTCTCCAAAAAAGACCTACAGATGGCCAGTAGACATGCAAAGATGTTCAACATCACTATTCATCAGAGAACTGCGAATAAAAAACCACAATGAGATACTATCTCATACCTGTCACAATGGCTATCAATAAATCAAGTGCTGGTTAGGATATGAATAAAGGGGAACCCTTTTGCACTGTTGGTAGGAATGCAGACTGGTGCAGCCACTGTGGAAAGCAGTATGGAGATACCTCAAAATATTAAAAATGCATCTGCCTTTTTACCCAGCAATCCCACTTCTGGGAATATAGCCAAAGGAAACCAAAACACTACTTCAAAAGAACATCAGCACCCCTGTGTTCACTGTGGTGTTATTTACAATCGCCAAGGTATGGAAGCAGTCCCAGTGTCCGTCAATAGATAAGTGGGTAAAACAATTATATTTAAACAATGGAATTCTACTTGGCTGTAAAAAAAAGAAATTTTTACCCTTTGCAACAGTATGAATGGACCTGGAGTTAACATTCATTATGTTAAGTGAAATAAGCCAATCGGAAAAAGACAAATACTATGTGATTTCTTTCCTATGTGGGATCTAATGAACAAACTGAACTAAGAAGAAAAATGGGGACAGACTCATAGATGGAGAGCAGATGACAGCTAGTGGGTGGGTCAATTAGGGGGCGGAGGGATCAAGCAAAAGGGAAAGAGGACTCATGGCCACAGGCAATAGTGTGTTGATTGCTGGGGGAGGGAGGAATCAGGGGACTAAAGGGCAATGGAAAAAATATAAGATGTTTAAAAACAAAATACAATATACCATATTTTGCCATGTATTTTTTGTGCCCTTTTCCCAGATTTTTCAGGGATGCACATTCTACATGAGTATAAGGAGTACATGCCATGGGTACAATAATCCCATGTATCACGTGCACAAAAACGTGGGTGTGCATTATACACGGCTAAATACGGTAGTTGTGTTTGCTCATTCAAATACTCGAGACGGTCACTGGCAGACTGTGAAGGCTGTGTACTACTGTCACGACAATGTTTCTCAATCACAACAGCTGCCAAGAGTTCAAAAGATTTTAAACTTAATTGTGCTGATGTGATGCACTTTGCGTATCAGGTTTGTTGTTAAGCTGGCTCACTGCTCCACAGTTTAAATGACAACCCTGAGCTGAAACCAGGATGCTGACTGAGTCTACGCGGTGGGCGAATGCCCTTGACTCCTCCCGTGAGGTAACTGCTTGTGGGGGAAATCACTTCTTTTAAAGTTTCTCTAGGGTGTCACTATAATAGCATAAACAACAAAATTAATCAGAAATAAAATAAATAGTTTCTCTAGGGGTGGCCGAGATTGAATCTTGTAGCAGAGTAGCTTCAGAAGACGCACTCCATCAGCCCCATGCAGCCAGGCTCCACTCCACACTCAGCCGAACCTGCAGGAGATCAGAGACAGGGCATACCCACTGTCCCAGGGATCCGTCTCTTCAGTGTGACTGCCCAGGGCTGACTAGGCCCTAAATAACTGTTGCTCAGTGCAAAGCACTTACTGGGCCCCAAGTATCTCCCGAATCAACTAAAGATCAACCAAGTTCATTTGCTTTTATGGCCCCTGAAACCTGATGTGAACTCTACCAGCTCACTGGACAGACTAAACGTGCCAGAGTCAGCTTCTGGTCCCAGTCGGGCTACCCCATGTCACACCTCCCCTGTCAGAGGGGGGGTGGCCAGCCCACAGTCAGGGGCTCCAGCCATGTTCTGCAAACACCTTGTCTGAGTGGACACAAAACAGCATCCAGTTCCAAGGCGGATTTCAGTCCTGTCC
This sequence comes from Sturnira hondurensis, assembly GCF_014824575.4. Classification (NCBI taxonomy): domain Eukaryota; kingdom Metazoa; phylum Chordata; class Mammalia; order Chiroptera; family Phyllostomidae; genus Sturnira; species Sturnira hondurensis. Next base: position 2,983,607 of record NW_028090728.1, on the reverse strand, counting down.
TTCCACAGCCCCTGTGCCTTCCGAGGAGGTTTTCTTCCATTGCAAGTTCTTTTCAGAAAGGTTTACTATTAATCGAAAACTCTCCCCATCACTGCAGAGATGATGAAAACAAGATAAACAATATAAAGTTAAAAATTAGGAGATGACATCATTTCACAGTTCTTAAAACAGCAGTCTAGATAGCTTGGCTAGGTCACCTCATATGCATTTGAAGCTGTGCTCTGCACCGGAACACCAGCCTGCTTCTGGAAGAACACCCAGGGGAGGGGGGCGGGGCAGGGGGAGCAGGCTGCACGTGCACCCACCTTCACAAGTCATGCAGAGGCTGGAAACCGTACCAGAAGCAGTGTGTATGTTTGGAAACACTTCAGGACATCCCCAAAGAACACCCTCAGGGTTTACTCTCTTTTGAGAGACTCCTATGTTCACCAACAGTTTCTGAGTAGCTATATGTTGCCTCCTCCCCCCAAAAGTTGTACTAGTTTAATAAAGAGCAGCCATGATTTGAATGACCGAGTAAAAGGCAAGGACACACAGTACTGCCATTCCAGAATAAGCACGTTTATTCAGATGCGTGGGACGTGCAGAACCACATGGTTCATCACTCACGAGACAGCTACAGCCGCTCCCCTTTTCAGAACACACCCTGCTGGAGCAGACTCAGATTAAAATGAACAAAAAAAAAGAAAGAAAGAAACATGTCTAATGTACAACCATTTCTTGTGATTTCTGATCACAAGAAATAAGAAAAATTAACTTTGAGTTTACTTGCCCAACTCTGTAAGTCAAAGGTAACTTTTAAAAAAGGAAAAACATGCAACACTTAACAGCCTCTCCCAGTGGCTGCGTAACGGTGGTGGGAAGGAGACCCACACAGCACTGGACAGACCTCAGGACAGGCTGCACAGTGCGTGCACAGAAACATGAGAAGATGGTGAACAATCATTCACATGTTATCTGAGCTACCTAAAGATCCACGTTCTGCAAAAAATTTGGAGTATTTCACAAATGTATGTAAGGTACCTGCTCCTCTAATTACCTACAGATGTAAAATGCTGGGCTGATAATAAAAGTGGATCTGTAAGGTACCACAACAGGAAACTGTTTTCTCCTCTTTGGGTAATTCAAGGTTGATTACACTGACCAAAAGATGTGATTTAGCAAAGTCCATAGGAATTAAAGTGAAGGCCACTTCTAAACACACAACTATTAAATGTGAGAATATTAAAAATTAAAAGCATAACATACAGAAAAGCAAGTTCTGACCTTCCTGACAGATGATGTACCAAGCCACATGAAAAGAGAATAGAAGCTCCCAAGCATGAACAATGTCTCGTGTGCTTGTTTTAAAGCATAATCATGCCCAGAAGCCTGGGTGAGAGAACGGCATGCTTGCTGCAGTGGCAACTGCCACCACCAGGGGCCTGGAAGGCAGCTTCCCGCTCCCACCAGCCCAGCCCTGCTTTCTCCTCTGTCCCTTGTTTTCCTTCCTAACCTCTCCTTTCCCTCTTCTGACTCAGGCCTGCCAATAAGCCCCCACGGAGCTGATGAACAGCAGGGATGAAAAGACTGAGTCAACCACCTTGAGCCAATCCCAGGGTTCAGCTGTGCTGGGTGGGGACCAGACCAGTTCAGTTGGAGAAGAGGGGAGATTCTGGACATACCCAAAGGGCTGAGCTGATGGGGTCAACCCGAGAAGGGGGAGATTCTCTAGAATCAGGAAAGGGGATCAGACAGTCTTCAACCCTGAAACAGGCCTCACCCCGTTTTTGTGTGGCTGCAGGAAAGAAGGCCTCTGTTCTCAACCCAGGCACCAGGCAAGGTACCTTCAAGCGCACAAGCAGTTGTGGCTGCATTTACTTTGAGTGGAAGGAAAAACCAAAGTTCAGTCTAGAACAATTGACCTGATGCTGAAGAAATTTCCTTTTCCTTTTTAACACTAAACCCTCTTTAGTTCACTCCAGTATTTTATACAGGAGTATTTTATACAGGAGGATTTAGTCTGATCTTTTATACAATGTTGAGGTCTCTCTGGAACAGAATGAAGAATCTGCCGCTGTAGCTCGCAGCAGCTCTGGGCAGACACCAGCCAGTCGGGTCCTATTCCTTGTAGGTCCACTCTGGTTTTAACTGGTCGTAACAAAAGTTCTGGGACATTAAACACCTCTCCCCCCTCCAACTCAAGACAGAGGTGACAGCACAGCTTCAATGACTTCTCTTCTTTTGTGGGAAAAAAGTATACTTCGTAGGGTTAAACTCTTCCCAAATATGCTCAAATTCTTCCAGAAAAAGCCTCACATAGTCTTCATCCTCCATAATCAAAACATTTTCTCTATTGTTCTGAATGGCTTGTGTGGTCCAGTTAAGGGAGCCGGTGATCAGCACCTTCTTGTCCACGATTGCAAACTTGTGGTGCATGTAGCCCAGGTCCTGATCATGTCGCACCTGAATACCTGCAAAAAGGCAAGTTGGCTCTCACCACTGCCTCCACAGCCCCTCCCTCACAGGGCTCGGCTCCCCCTCAAGGGGGGACATTTGCTAGCAGCTACTAACTTTGCTATTTTTCTCCAAATTGGTGGGAAAGGGGCAAAGCTTGTCACTTGGGCAGGTGGTAGTGGATGAGCCAGACAGTGACCAGCCACAACCAGCTCACAGGAGGGGATGCTAAGGGGCACTCTGGCACAGGACGGGCACGGACAGTCCCGAGGGTAACAAGGACCATGGCAGGCAGGCAGACACTGCTCTCCTAACATTACTGAGTTTCCTCTGGGAACAGCCCACCCCACACCTCTGGAGGCCATACTGACCAGCATCACTGTCATTCATCTGGCCAGAGGCCATCAGAGCAAATGTCACTGGCTGGGGTTTCCTTGCCTCTCAATTTTGCCCCAGACTGGATGCCCTAGTAAACACCCCCAGGCTGGGAGGTGCACCCAACCCTGTAAGGAGAAGGCCTGAGCACAGGAGAAAGCAGGCCTCAGTGAGAGGCAGCCAGAGAGAATTCGGGGTCCCCGGAGCCAGCCTCTCCTCATTACTATTTCAACTTCTGGCGGAAGGGGATATTTCGCTGTGAAATCAGCAGTTGTACTTGCTGTTCCTCAAGCTGGGAGGCTCCCTCAGAGTGCTGAGCTCTGCTGGCACATCACTCCTCCACTCCCTGTTTTCTCACATGTCCTGGACCCTCTTCCTACTGTTAAGCACTCATGCTTCAGTCGGATTCCCCACTGGGTCCTGGTCCTGCCCACCACCATGACCCTGGCACCTGGAACTACGCCAAGCAAACACTGGCATGCAGACGTACTTGTTGAAGAGATGGAGGAGGAACAATGGCTGGAGTGCCTTCAGAGAGGAATCAGCCTTTTGAGAGAGCTACTTGCAGTGCCCTTTAAGGCTCTTCTCAAACCTGACATTTTGCAGTTCTCTAAAAGCTACCTAAATAAAACGGGCCACGCCTAACTTTCCCATTAAAAGGCTCAGCCCGTAACTCATGACTGCCAAGAGGAGTGGAAGTGAATATCCTCACTGTGTGAACTCAGTTCCCAACTCTGCCTACACGGGATGTCACCAGCACCAGAGGATGAAAGTGCTTCTGCCTCTGGAGAGCCCCAGGCAGAGCGGGCAAGCTAAGCCTGACTCGGGAAAGGCTTCTCTACCTCCTGGGTCACAGGAGGTCATGCCCATGCTTGTGCAACTCAGAGCACCGTGGGACCAGAGGGCAGCCTTCAGAGTTCTCAAGAGCCTTTCACGCCTTTCTGTCACTGGGCTACCAGAATTGAAGGGTGGAAAGGATGTCATGCAGGTCAGGAGACACACAGCCAACACACAAAACGCAAGGACCGGAGCTTGCTTGCAGGATGCTGCACTACACAGAGGTAGAAGGGTGAGACAAGGGATTCACAAGTAAGACCAGGATCTGATCTGTCCCCCACCCCAGAAAGAGAGGCCAGCTGGCCAGAAATAGATCTCAAGTGTTTTGCGGCTGTAGAAATACACCGTTCATCAACTGAATATTTTAGCTACACTTTTTAGATTATTTTTATTCATTTCAGAAGCCCTGAGCATGAAATTCACTAGTGTACTTAAGGTGAAATGCCTTTTTTTCCTTTAGCCCTTCAACTCTGAAGCCTGACCATTGCAGTCTTTATGCACTAGCTCCGATGAGCAAGCACAGACAAAGGGTGGGGGGACTCGTGGCTTCATCCTTAGCCTCGCCCTCATCTCCTAAGTACAGTCAGGCTAAGCCACCCTCACTTTGGGATACAACTCCAGCTCTTCCCAGACACGGGCATTCCCTATTGGTCCCAAGGCCAACGAGGGTTCTGGGAATGTGGGGACTCCCAGGGACTCTGTCCACTTCCCGGGTGTGCGTGGGCACACCCCTGGCCTCTGGGAGTCCCCAGATCTTCCTCCACTGGCTGGGAACATGCAACCGGCTCACACTCATATATCTAGCATGGCAACCTCCTGCACAAAAGCGCTCCCACAGCGTGGAGAAAGAAGCCCTTTATGGATGGCCCTGGAGTTTCTCCAGGATAAAGCTGCCCTGACCTCACAAAGCCTCCATGGGAAATAAATGGGATCTCACCTGTACTCAGACCCCTATTCCCAAATATCTGCTTCCGACATTCTCCCTTCTGCCTATGGTCCTGGATATCAAGTCTTCCTCCCGGCCTGCGCCCCCAGCCTGGGCATCCGGCCTACCTGCCTTGCGAAGCAGGCCGATCTGCGAGCCTTTGAGTGCCATGTAGTCGCAGTCGGTGACAACACGGACGCGCACCCCACGCTGGTGCAGCAGCTGTACCGCCCGGCCCAACTGCGGGCTGGAGAAAGCGAAGAGGCAAAGCTCCAGGCTCACGCGGGCAGCCAGCAGGGCGCGCAGCAGGCGGCTCAAGGAGCTCTCACCATGGGGCAGGCCGCACCGGCAGCCAGCGGGGGGCGCCGACGGACCCGGGCCTGCCACCCGCAGCAGGGCCTCTGTGCAGGTTACTTGAGATGGGAAGAAGAGAACTTCATGCCGTGGCCTCCGCCGCCGCCCGGCCCACCACCAACGCAGGGCTGAGGGCAGCGCCTCCAGGGCCAGCGCGAGGCCCACAGCCACCACCGCCACCACCTGCCAGCGTAACCGCCCCATGCCGCCAGGGAGCGCCAAACGATCACAGGCCCGCCACTCCCAACGACCACGCGCCGCCAACCACAGGCTGCCGCCGCCGCCTGCCGCCCCACTGCGCCTGCGTCCCCCTTCCGCCACGTGCTCCTGCTGCCCCCGCCCCGCCACCGCTACCACCCCACTGCGCCTGCGTGTTCTCCCTCCACCCACCGCCGCCCACCACCCACCGCAGCCCTCCGCCTACCGCCCCACTGCGCAAGCGCATCCTGCGGGCCTGGGGCTGTAGCCTGCACCACCCAGCTGGGCAGGGTCCTCTTACGCACGCCCCACACAGACCATCAAAGCCAGACACTGCTCTCTGCGCCTAGCACCCCACCGCTGCCCGCATCACATAAAGCCTGCTACAGCCCAGCCCCTCCTCCCTTCTGAAGCGACAAAGGAGTGCTGACTTCTCAGTTCCTACCTCCCGTTTGCTTTGGGGAAGGCACTGGGAAAAGGGTCTGGAAACAATGTTAAATAGCTGAAGAATGTGAAGGTGCTGGAGGCGTGGTGAGGTAGGGCAGGTACCAAGTCCAGGGGTAGGTGTTTTCTCCACCCTCCCAGTATAATTTTGTTATTTGAAGATGCCTATTCTGCTTTAAGCATAAACAGAGTGTAGGATAAGGCCATGGTCCTGTATTAGCAAGCGCTGGCCTCACTGTATCGCTTGGGAGGAGTACCCTGTTACCTTTAACAGAAAAAGGTAGAAAAACGGCTAAGACTTTTTTTCCTGTTTCCTCTTTGCTGAATCCTAGTCAATAATTCCCATAGCTCCATCGAAGTCTCTCTGGTCATCAAATGGAAATGATATATCCTCTGCAATTGTTTCATGATTTTCGTTAGTTACAAAAGCCAGACCCTAGATAGACAAAGCTGACCTAAGTAACCTTGGAAAACTTGTTTCTACTGGTAACTATATGACTAAACACAAAAAGAAGTACACATGAACACTGTGTTCCCAAGGGGGGATGGTAAGTAATTCTGGAACAGCTGAACACATGTACTGAAGTTGCCTGGATTAGTAAGTGCCTGACGGGTAGCCAGAGCCCGGTTCTCTGTGTTGCGGGGAAGGCTAGAATCATCCCTGTGAGAGATACATGTGAATGCATGTTTAGCTTAATATATATATTAATATAGATAATGTCACCACAGCCATCAATGCCTGCACCTAGCTCCCAGATCCTGGTTTCAAAATACCACTCTCCAATAAAAGGAACCAGAGGTCCTTAGAGAAATGACTGATTCTAGGATTGGGCAGGGGAAACATAAGGTGAACTTGAGGTATCTTGCATTTCCAGAAATTAAGGAAGTGTTAAAAAAGCAAAGGTATAGCAGCATGTCCAAAGGACATAGGAAGCAACCTAAAAGAACCCCCGAAGGCCAAATCCAGAACAATCTGAGGAACAAAATGAATAACTCAGTATTGGATTATAACCCAAGTATAAAATAAATATATACAAATCTATGCTGATGTAAATAAATGACTAAAGAAATGAGAAATTCACAAATATTCCTTGCAGAATTCTGAATAATACATGTAGACACGCCTGCTCCACACAAGAGGTTGAACTGAATCTCCCTGTGCCTTTGAGGGTAGGCAAGACTTAGTGAATACTGGGGAAAGCAGGAAAATAAACTTCACATGGAGAAAACTGGTAGACACCACCTCAACCAAGTACTAGCTAACATCACCAGGGACGGCGCGTGCTATCATGTACCCCTGATATAATGCGATGAGAAGGGTGCTTCGCCCCTGCAGCATTTTTCCCAATGGCTGTAACCAGTTCAGTGAGGAGAAAAAAACACCAGAAATCCAGATTGGAGAACAGGCTATTACATTCTACAGGATAACTGGCCAGTATTTCTCCATACTGCCAAGGTCACCATAAACACACCAACGTATAGTCCGGCTGGTGTGGCTCAGTGGGTTGGGCATCATCCCTAAACCAAGAGGTCCCGTGGTTCAATTCCCATTCAGGGCACATGTCCAGGTTGCAGGCCTAGTGCCTGGTTGAGGGCATTTGAGAGGCAACCAATCGTTTTTCACGTGATGTTTCTCTCCCGCTCTTTCTCCCTCCTTTCCCCCTCTCTAAAAACAAATAAAATGAAATCTTTTAAAACAAACAGGAACAACTTAGAAACGGCCAGAGACCAGAGGAGACTGGGGACATATGACAACTAAATGCATGTGATGCCCTCTTCTGACTGAGTCCTGGGACGGAAAGATGACATTAGTGGAAAAATTGGAGAAACCTAAATAAAGTCTTGAGTTTAATTAATAGTAACGTACCAATGTCAGTTTCTCCACTTTGACAAATGTATGGTAGTAAGATAACATGCTAACAATAAGAGAAAATGAGTGGCAGGAATGTGAGAAAACTCTGTGCAATTGTAACAGGGCAGTTTGGACAAGAGGTCACTGAAAAGGCAAGGGACCCCAGTGTGGCAGATTAAAATAGCAACTGGGCAGCTTGTGCCTTCCTAAGGGTGGGGCCGTGCAAGGGGGCTGCTGTCAGAAGCAAACTGTAACTAAATGCAACGAGACTGCAGGTGCCAGCAGTAGGACCACTCATGACATGCGGTGGGGCGGGGGGAGGAGAAGCTCATACAGTGCCTGTGTGAGCTGCAGGGGCCCGATGCCCCACCCTGGACAAACAGATGCTTGTGCACTGTGTGCAGCTGGAAAACTTTTGCCTTACTAAAAATAGCACCCAAAAGAGAGTCAAAGGCAATAGGGAGCTGACAAGAATAGTAGATGCTGGCACACTGTAGGAAGACCCTGATATTCAGTCACACAGAAACTTCTGAGCAGAGCCTTTAAAATGCATTGTGGCAGGAAACGCAGATCCGTAGGCTTCTTGCCCTTCCCCTGGCTGGCCCACTTGCCATAGTGAACCCAAAGTCCTGAGACTTGTTGGGTCCCCAAAGACCATGTGGTCTGCAAACGTCCTTAGCCCCCCTCCCCCACAGAAGACAGCAGCAGAGCTGGCGGTGCTATGAGGAACCTGCCTGGCCAAGCACACAGGCACACCGGTGAGCTGACGGCCGGAGAAAAAGCAGCTCCGGAGTAGAGAAACTGACTCTGTGAAAAAGGACTCGGGCAGGTGCACAAGGACTCGTGAGAGATGCTTAGAGCAGAACTATGACTGGCAATGCTGAGCGACAGACTTCTGTGTTTCTGAAGGATGGTACTTTTAAGTAGCATGTTCTGAAATCGGTCTGGCTTGGCAGAGGGTGGCGGGACCATTTGTTTTAGGCATTTTAAAGGGAACAGGACTTAACAGCAGAAATCTGCCATTACTCTAAAACTGTATAACCTTTAAATAAACCACCCATTCCTTTTCACCAAACTATTGTCTCTGGAGTGATGCCCCTTGGAAGCAAGTAATCAAACCCTACTGCTGTCTGGCACACTATTGGCTGGTTCCGTAACACTATCTATTTTTTAAAGTCTATGCAAACAGTCAATGTAGGTTCATCTTGTAACAAATGCACCACTCTGGTGAGGAGTCTTGATAATGAGAAGGCTGTGCATGTGTGGGGCAGGGGTATATGGAATATCTGTCCCTCCTTGTCAGTTTTGCTGTGAACCTAAAACAGCTCTAAAAATTTTTTTAAAGTCTTTTATTAAAAGTCTGTGCAAACCTTAAGACGTCTGTTCAAAAGCATCCAGCCATGTACTATGATAAATAGAGACATTGTAGATAAGAGGATGATACCTCAGCCCCTTCAAAGTAAATACCATGGGACCTCACACAGTTCTCCCAGTGTCATTAACAACTGTAGCACAATGATCTTTCTGCTCTTGTAGCAGAAACCGCAGGACAAATTTTGCCAACACATTTCATGCCAAGATCCTGCATCCAAATCTCAGACACAGTAGTTTCTGGAATCCCCAGATCAGCTTCTAGTTCTCAACAGTCGGTTGCCAGTTTTTGTTGATTGTAGCCCATCGACATTCAACACGTTCAACAGTCTCAGGTGTTCTGCTTGTTGCAGGCCTTCCAGAACACGGATCACCTCCAAGAGATTCTTGACAATCTTTGAAGTGTTTGTGCCACATTTTTATTTGTGCTGCACTCATTACATCATGTTCTAAAGCCTTCTGAATCATCTGAACAGTTTCCACAGAGGAATGTTCAAGCTTAACACAAAATCTGATGCAGATTAGTTTCTCTACTCGCTGTGACACTTGAAGGCAATGGCCACAAAGTGCACATGCTCACTCTACGGAGTCTACCACCCCCCACTGACCAGTACAGTGAAGTCGTCATTGTTCACACATGCACATTCCAGTCCACTGTCCTTGGCTGCCAGGTTACATTGATGTTACACAAACCATTCTTGTATTAACAATGATGGTACTTTTTCAGAACAGACCTAATATATCAGATGAGGGATTAATTTTCAACATATATAAGAAATTCTTAAACTCAATAGCAAGGAAAGAATAACAACTTAAAAATAGGCTAAAGACAAACAGCAAAAATAAAAAAATCTAAAAAATTTTTTAAAGTTTAATTTTATCAATCAAAGAGACATTATCAAGCATAAGACCATTCTCATCGTAAAAGTACCAAACAGAGGAGAGAGAGAGCAATAAAAATGACTGAAAACTTCCTTACACTGGTCAAGAAAATAGACATACAAGTCCAGGAAGCATAGAAAGTACCAAACAAAAAAAACCCAAAGAGGCCCACACCAAGACACATAATAATTAAAATTGAAACAGTTAAAGATATAATGAGCCCTGGCTGGCGTAGCTCAGTGGATTGAGAGCGGGCCTGCGAACCACAGGTTTGAACTGATCGCAGTTTGATTCCCAGTCAGGGCACATGCCTGGGTTGCGGGCCAGTTCCCAGCAGGGGACTCACGAGAGGCAACCATACATTGATAGTTCTCTTCTTCTCTCCTTCCCTTCCCCTCTGAAGATAAATAAATAAAATATTTTTTAAAAAAGACATAATGAGAGAATGATAATGAGAGAAAGTTAAAAGCACCAAGAAAGAAAAGCAGTTATTTACCTACAAGGGATCTCCCTTAAGACTCTCAACTGACTTCTCAACAGAAATATTTCAGGCCAGAAGGGATTGGCACAAAATATTCAAAGTGATGAAAAGCAAAGGCTTAAAGCAAAACAACTCTACCCAGCAAGATTATTATTTAGAATCAAAGGATAGATAAAAGGTTTCCCAGACAAGAAAAATTTGAAGGAGTTCATCATCACAACCAGTATTGCAAGCTACGTTAAGCAGGGGTGTCCAAACTGCAGCCCAAAGGCCACGTGGGGCTCAGGATGGCTATGAATGTGACCCAACACAAAATCATAAATTTACTTAAAACATTATCAGATTCCTTTGTGATTACATGTATCACAATGTGTCACATGTATTACATGTGTCACAATGTATTTAATTTATGGCCCAAGACAATTCTTCTTCTAGTGGGGCCCAAAGACACCAAAAGGTTAGACACCTCTGTGTTAAAGGGTCTTCCTTAAAAAGAAGAAGAGGAAACAAGCATAAATATTAATAATACAATGGCAATAACTACATATTTATCAATAATTTATTTAAATGTACATGCATTAAGTTCTCCAATCAAAACAGATAGGGTGGCTGAATGGATGAGAAAACAAAACACATACATTTGCTGCCCACAAGAGACCCATTTCAGATTGAAAGACACACAGACAGGGATGGAAAAGATATTTTATGCAAATGAAAACCAAAAAAAGCAGGGGTTGCAATTACTTCTTTCAGCCATTTCTTTTTACTTATGGTTTGTGCTCAATGCAAATCAATTCCATAATATGAGAAATTACTGTGAATCAAAGCATAAATACATAAATACAATACACAACCTAAAAGAGATACACAGCATTCAGATTCCAAACAAAAGGGAGTGTTTACTCACACACACAGTAGCTGAAGATCTGCTTGGTGTAGTGTTCCTGGGTAGGTTTCTAAAGATGGAAAAAAAATGACTTTCATTATCAAGATTACCATGCCCAAGGTGCTAGATCATCTATGCATCAGTGTGTGATCTTGCAAACAAAAGACTTTAAGGAATGTCTATTTTTAAAAAGGTTCTCTGCATCAGGCTTTTGTGAACAAGATTTGCCTTCCAGAATCAAGTCCACATTAGGCTTTGGATCAGGTTCTAACTATTAAAAATATTGACCAAGCCCTGGCAGGTGTAGCTCAGTGGATTGAGCACAGGCCTGCAAACCAAAGGGTCACAGGTTCGATTCCCAGTCAGGGCACATGCCTGGGTTGCAGGCCAGATCCCCAGTAGGGGGCACATGAGAGGCAACCACACATTGATGTTTCTCTCCCTTTCTCTCTCCTTCTCTTTCCCTTTCTCTAAAAATAAATAAATAAAATCTTTTTAAAAATGAAAATATTGGCCAACAAAAGAAAGTGTTCCAAATGTAGCTATTTTGATTCACAGTTTTTCAAAAAGCATGTACAGAGAAAGTATAAAAGTTTTTCTGAATTTAGTGTAAGCTTCCAGTCTTCACTTCCCAAATACCTAATTTACAGTTTTGGCTTCTTCATATTATTTGCCTTTTCCATTTTGAGATTTGTCAAAACTTTCTAAACTGATCATTTTTTTAATTGTAAAAAGTATTCAACATATGCAGAAATAAAAAGCATTTTGAAATTAGTTGACATCAGTGTATTTCTACTCTTTGGAATTAGTTCAGCTAAATGAATCTGGTGTTCTCATTGAATATAAGCAAAATTCACTCATTATGCTTGGACTCGGAGTAGATTCCATTCCATCACTGTCCTGGTCCATATCAGTCACTACACAAAAAGTTTAATGCTACATCAGATCAAAAGCCTCAAAGGAAAGTGTTCAGTTCCCAAGAGACCAGTGATAGGTTAACAATCTAGAGTTACATCCACATTAAATTAGTACTCTGAAACAATAATACATTGAGTATTTACAGGAACACTTGGAAGTTCCTTCTTATGTACATGTAAATAGAACCATAGAATTTTGTATTACCTACCCATTATATGGCCTTGTAACTGCAATGAACCAAAGGAACACTGTTGTAGACCACTCTGCCATGGTTCTAGGAATTGTATCTTGACCCCTCGTGGCTAAGGGTGAGGGATGACCTCTGGAATGTGAGCCGCAGGAGACAAAGCTTGTCTCCGGTAGCAAAAGCTGCCTCAGTTTCCTCTCCCTGCCCTCAAAGCTTGATTGGAAGTCAATGATAGATAAGACCCCTCACAGCAGGGGGGCAACCTAAGCCAGACTCGATCACTTGGGATGCCTTTGTGGAAGGACACGGGAGGCTGCAACAAAGAATAATGGGCTCTGGCCCCCCAGCTTTGACATAGCCCGAGTCCCCATATTCTCTGGGAGAAGTGTTTCCTGGCTCTAATCCCCTTAAACCTGAACACCTGATGGGAAAGGGTGCAGCTCCTTGCCTTGCTAGAGCGTGTCCTGGGGAAAATCTGGCATCACAAAGACTTCCTGATAAACCTGTGAAATCTGCTCTGCTAAGAGTGCTTCCATTCATATGTTAAGGGTTCGAGCAGGAAACCCTAAAATTCTGTTCCTGACAGACTCTGACTCATACTATGTCCTCAGATTCCTTTGAAATGTTATCTACTGTTTGATCCTTGCCGCCCTGTATTCCTGTGTATTACAACCCAACAAAAGGCCCTGGAGGAGGGTGCTCAAGGCCTTTTTCTCCTTGGAGAAACTGGCCACTGCTGGCCTTTGTCTCCCCTGAGAAACTGGCCACCAGCCCATGGCCTTTTCCCTCTGGGAAGATGGCCACTTCTCCTGAAACAGAAACACCCTTGTGTCTTGGCCACATTCGCTTTCATCCATGGCACCTGGGGGGACTGGCGGAGGAAGTCACCCCCACAGAACACCAACTGTTCCAAATTCCATCCTTTATATCTAGATATCCATTTTCAAGGTAGAATTTTATGTGTCCATACATCTTAACCCACATTTAAGGAAACCATCTCTGAACTAATTTTGGATATGTTAGTGACATATCTTGTATATGACGGTCCAGCAGATTTAATATTGACATGCATCATCTAGTCAAACTTTGAACATGCTCTTCAAATCAATCAAATTTGAGTTCCTTAACATTTTCTGTGTCAATAAAATTAGGTGTGGAATTAGATTCAATGAAGACCAGTGTTTCCCTTGCATGACTACATATCATTTGGACTGGGTTTAGAAGGTGGAGAAGTATAGACGTTTCTTGCCCTAAGTCTTTTAACAGCAGAGATGTAGGAGAGAGAACTCGCTCACCGAGAGACGGCAGTTGACTGCAGAGCACAATCACTTGCCTTGGTGGTGGCATTCGCTGCACTTGGGTTGGTCATGGAGCTTGGGAGGGGTTACTTGCTGGCTTTACAGTAACAGTTTGATTTCAATAAATCTGCATGGGTAGGAGCCGCACCAGAAGCAGCAGCCCCAGTCTGAGCCTCGCTACCCGGCCTCAGCCCAAGGCTGCTCTGTCAGTGAGGCGCCAGTCAGTCAGTGAGGCGCCAGTCAGTGAGGCGCTAGGTGACAGAGAGCTGCTGGTCCTAGTTGAGCAGGATGCAGGCAGAGTGGGTGGGGTAGCAATTCTTATATCAGACAAAATAGACTTTAAAGAAACAAAGAAGGAAATTTCATAATAATAAATAATGCAACCCAACAAGAGAATATAATCCTTGTAAACATTTACAAGCCCAGCATAGAAGCACCCAAATATATAAAACAAATATTGATGGATATAAAGGAGAGATAAAAAATAATACAGTGTTGGGAACTGCTCTGCCTAGTTTCAGAAGCTGTAAACCCCNGAATCTGTAACCCCCCCCCCCCCCCATGGCTAAGGCTGAGTAAAAAGACCTTGGGACCATAAGCCACTAAGGAGACAAAGTTTACCTTCTTGGTAGGGGCACCCTCTCTGCCCCCTTTCACTTTACCCTGCTTGGCCCTGGGTGGATGACTGGTCAGCCAATGACAGGCAAGTTTCCTCAAAGGAGGGATAACAAGACAGGGACAGTTGCAAAGGTGCCCTCAGAGAAGAACTTGGGGGCTATAGAAAAAGGAGGCAATGGACCCTCCCCACTCTGCTTTGACATAGCCTGAGTCCTCATTCTGTCTGCAAGACGTCTCCTAATCTCTTGGCTGCCTTACTTCCCTTGCCTGGCTTAAGCCTGAAACAATGCTGGAGGGTGGTGCAGCCCTGGGCAGGAACAGGCAGCTCCCCAGGGCAACCAGGCCTAAGAAAGAATGCATAAAATCTTGTGAAACCTGCTTCACTAATACCCTCAGTTAAAATGATATGGTCCGAGCAGGAAGTGAGTTTGTTCCTGAAAGTTTTATGGCCCTTTTCCTTTGAGAGATTGGCCACCTTTCCTCCCTGAGCAGATCATACCTTGGTAGACTTATTCTCCTCTGTGGTGGCCAGGGGAGGGGGGGGTGGGCTGTGGGCAGAGTGCCCTCACCCACAATACAGTAATTGTAGGGTACTTTGACATCATTGATATCAAAGAATAGATCATCCAGAGAGAAAGTCAACAAGACAACAGAGGCCTTAAATGACACACTAGACCAACAAATGGAAATGGAAGAAAGGCTGAGATAGCAATACTTACATGAGACAAAATAGACTTTAAAACAAAGGCTATAATTACAGACAAATAAGGACACTATATAGTGATAAAGAGGTCAATCTAAAAAGAGGATGTACGGGACTTCCGCCAAGATGGAGGCATAGGTGGAAACACTGTCCCTTCTTCTAGAACCAAGTTTGAATACAACAAAGGTTTGGAGAACAAAGACACAGCCAAAGGACAGAAAAATGAATTATACAGAAGTCCGGCTACATCTAACCGTTCAATGGGGACGGTAAGAGGGGCGGAGCCAGCAGCGGAGCTGGGTCGGGCAGGACAGATCCCCAGACCTAGGCGCACAAGTGTCCCGGACCGGTCAGGGTGTGGAGCAGACTGACCGTGGTCGCACATTCGTGCACAGTGAGATGAACCACGCAGGCCCCAGGGGGCGAGGGCTGACGGCAGGGGCACACTCGTGTGCAGTGGGACGAAACGTGTGGGCCCGGTGACAGTGACAGTTGCGGCACCAGTGGGGGCCGCGGCGGCAGGCGGCAGGCGGCAGGCGGGACGCCATTGTTCCTCTTTGACCCCGCCCCCACATACAGCGTCACAACCCAGCGACTGAGTTGCCCTACTCAGGTGAACACCTAGGGCTCTGATCCTGCTACTTAACAGGCACGAACAGCCCAAAAGATGGCGCAAGAAGACCTCAAACTCCCAGAGCCGATAACTCTCAGCGACCGAGAAATTGCCAGCCTCTCAGAAGCACAATTCAAGACACTGGTGATCAGGATGCTCACAGAACCAGTTGATTATAGTCACAAATTGGAGGAACATATGAAGACTAAACTAATTGAAGTGAAGGGAGATACACAGGAAACCAATAGTGATGGAAAGGAAACTGGGACTCAAATCAATGGAATGGACCAGAAGGAAGAACAAACATCCAACCAGAAAAGAATGAAGAAATGAGAATTCAAAAAAAATGAGGAGAGGCTTAGAAACCTCCAGGAAATCTTTAAATGTTCCAACATCCAGATTATAGGGGTACCAGAAGGGGAAAGAAACAGCCATGAGTGGAAAACTTATTTGAACAAATAATAAAGGAGAACTTCCCCATCTGCCAAAGGAAATAGACTTCCAGGAAATCCAGGAAGCTCAGAGAGTACCAAAGAAGTTGGACCCAAGAAGGAACACACCAAGGCACATCATAATTACATTAGCCAAGATTAAAATGAAGGAGAGAATTCTAGAAGCAGCAAGAGATAAGGGGACACTCACCTACCAAGGAGTTCCATCAGACTGTCAGTGGATTTCTCAAAAGACACCTTACAGGCACCAAGGGGCTGGAAAGAAGTATTCCAAGTCATGAAATCCAAAGACCTACATCCAAGATTGCTTTATCCAGCAAAGCTTTCATTTAGAATGGAAGGACAGATAAAGTGCTTCTCAGATAAGGTCAAGTTCAAGGAGTTCATCATCACCAAGCCCTTATTATATGAAATGCTAAAGGGACTTATATAAGAAAGAGATGATGAAAAATATGAACAGTGAAAGGACAGCAAACACACAGTTATTAACAACCACACCTAAAACAAAAGCAAACCAAGAGGACAGCTAGATCAGGAGTGGAACCATAGAAATGAAGAACACATGGAGGGTTAG